>NW_006239174.1:225489-389834 GCF_000226075.1 Solanum tuberosum | reverse complement strand
AACCCTTTAGATTAAACCACAACCACTAGGTGAAATCACCATTAAAATACATCTATCCTATCAGCAAGCAAGACCCAACAATAATATCTACATATATTTGCTAAATCACACCCCAAGAATGGGGGTTTTTAGCCACATATCAAGAAATAACAAAATACACGTAAAATGATTCTAAAATCTAATGGGTATAAGGAATTAAACCTTGATTTAAGCAAAGGAATAAGAATGGAGAAGATCCATTTCCAACTTGGGGAAGATGAAATCCTTCTTTCTTCAAGTCTCCCAAAAACCCTCTCCAAACTTGAGAGAAATATCCAAAAAAGTACTATTCTATTTTGGAAATTAAAATAAATGTTCGACTCCTAAAAATTAATAACAAGTTTAGTATTTATAGACTTTAGAAAATAGTGCTGGCGGATCTTTCGGTGAGGTTAGTCGAAATAGGTGATTAACTCGGCGATTCGCCCTTTGGTGTAATTCATCGTAGTCTTGCACTAGCCTTCAGCATCGTCATGCTCTATGTCATTGGGCGACCTAGTACTGCTGCACAAAATGGCGAAACGCCGACTGCTCCTTTCATCGCCTTTTTGATCCTGCTCCTTCAAGGCTTTGCGTACTAGAACAAAGGGCGGAGTGTGTCCCTTCGGCGAATCACCAAGTGTACTTGGCGATGCGCAGGCTTCAACTTCTTCATTACTTTCAGCCTTTTTGTTCCTTTTTGCGCCTAAGTGTCCATGCTTCCTCTAAAACTTCAAATACCTTAAACTTAAGAGTTTTCATCAGACATTGAGACAAAATAAGCATTTGAGGACACTATTCCTACCAAAATAAAGCCCTAAATGAGTCCAATTTGTGGACTCATCAGTAGACCTAATGGTGGTGGCCTCCTTCTTGTGTGAAATGATGGACTAAGAGATGGTAGACCTAAATATGATAGCTCTCTCTAAGGAAGTCAAGAGCTATCCTTAAAGTACCTTGAAACGGTAGGCCTATTAGTGGTGGCCTTTTCTTGGGAAAGTACTTTGGAACGGTAGGCCTAATGTTAGTGGCCCTCTCTCGTACACTAATGTAATGAAACTACTCTATGGGAATGTAGGCTAAACACCGAATGGATATGGTTAGATGGAGGTTCTCCCAACGTTAGGTCGGATCTCAATGAACATATTTCATATCCCATAACTAAGTGCCCACATAGATCCTAGCTAATGGATCCACCTAAGCTAGATGAACCGGTCTTCCTTCGGCAAGGAGATCAACCTTTACGATGTGGAATAGTACATCGGATTCCATGTCTAGCTTGCATGGTCTACGTCGGTTAAACGCTTATTCCCATCATGTGAGATGTGCACTTTAGTTACTTGATAGTTACTACAAAGTGTATATAGTAGTATCGGATGCTATCTATACATTGCACGAGTAGGATTTGAAGGGGCAATAGTGAGTTCTCTAAGTATTAATGACTAAATGTGTGAAAGTCCTCTAAATGCATGAATGTGTCCTAAATGAACCTAATGAAGAATGTTGTCTTGAATGCTTAGATGTAAAGATGAATGCTATACTTGGATTGTATTTGAGCTTCTTCATTGTCGTGTCTATTATATATGAATGTGCCTTGTCTATGGTGACTTCAAAGGTATACTTAGTGTGAGTAGTAGTATGGGATGCTATTTGCACATCGCACAAGTATGACTTAGAGTTGTCTTAGATGTTGGTCTTAGTGTAATGTTTGTGTCTCTTAAATGCTTTATTGTGTTAAAGGTTAGAAAGGATGAATGGTAAGTTCACTTTTGGTGACCTTAAGGTGGTGCATTAGTGTGGGTGGTGGTATGGGACGCTACCCATACATTGCACAAGGCATAGCTTGAGGGTTACTTGAGGTGGAGGCTTAAGGTGAAGGTAAAGGGTTATATGTGATTTTTGCTCAAATGTGAATTATGTGACTTTGTATGTTGGTTGTTACTTATATTATGCCTCTTGTATCAATGTTCATGAAGTTTTACAAAAATGGCATAACGCATGACTTTCAACAAAATGTCACTTTTAAAGCATGTTTTTGCATGGTCATCATACTTAGTACATTTTTGTGTTCTGACCCTTATTTTCTTATTTTTACTACAAGTGTAGGTTCCGGCAAGTGATTGCATTCTCTAGTTAAGCTTGGGATTAGAGTTTTCTCAATACCTCTTTTGGTATGTCCTCATATATCGAGGACAAAGACTTTTATTGTTTGTAGTTCTTTCTTATTTTGAGAGTATTGTTAAGATTTGATTGTAATGGGTCGTGACCTTATCTTGTTAAAGTTTGTCTAAGATGGCCATGTGGGATTAGTATTCCGTTGCTTTATAAATGTCTTTTGATGTTGGATTTATTAAAGAATTTTTTTAAATTCCACACTATTTCTATGTATCGAATATTATGAATGCTAAGAGGCTAGTATTAGACCCCTTTGGGGTCGAGTATGCCGTGTTACGACTAGGGGTGCTCTCGGGTCGTGACAAATGAAGTCTACACCTGATGAACGCTCAAATGTCCTTCTTAAAACTAATTAAAAGGTACATCGATCATTTTCTGTAAAAGTCCAATGAAGAGTCGGGGTCGAATCCCAAGGGAATGGTATATCGTAGAGAATTTCTATCAAGAACTTTGGATTTTGAAATTGCCTATTTGTAATAGTAAGAACAAGGGGGAGGATCATTCCACCAATTTAGTAGAATCCTTTGTTTATCAATTATCACAATTAAACTAAAACTTCAGAGAATACAAGAGTTAAGAAGTAATCTAGGGGTGCGGGGATTGTAAATCAATGTCACAAAGGGATAATTGTGCTGCTCTATAGTGGTGAACATTCATTAATAGGCCTTTAATGACGCTAATCATCTTTCGATCACAAAGAATCTATGCATAGAATCTCCTTTCAGTGTCATTTAAAGGCCAAACTAAGCAACCCAAAACCTTACTATATTCTCTTTTTTGATGCAGATATAAGGCAAATAGATCCTACTCATAACCTCTATTTTTAAGAATGTTACTGACATCAAACCTACATTGCTAGTATTGGACTAATTACCACTCCAAACAATCTTTTTTGAGCATCAACCGCAGATCGAAAGTAGGAATTAAGTTTGAAACTTTAACCCATATATTAACCCCATGCTAATTAGCTTAAATTTATGTAAGAACAACAACAAAAGAGAGCATAACACAATACCCACTACATTAACTAACTACAAGTAAACAACTTTAGATTAAACTTCAATTTTTCAAATTCAAGAGCAAAGTTGAAAAACCCCAAAAAGCTAGAAAGTGTTCTTCACAAAGGTCAAGTGTTTTCTCTCTCTATAGTTCAAAACTCTTAACTATGGAAGAAAAATTCCAAACTGGAACTCCCTCAGTTTCTTTCTCCTTTGGGTTATTTAGTGTTCACAAAAGTTTGGCCCAAAAATCCAATGTGCATCTTATTCGGCAACATTGGTAATCTTGTCGAGCTCATTCGGCGAATCGCCTCTTGTGCTTAACCTTGACTTTTCATACTCAAGGCCTCATGTGTTTGAACTTTAGTCGGAAAACTAGTTTGCATCATCATTTCACATTCGGCGCATTGCTGAGTATCACATTGGTTTGCCTTCCAAGCATTCAATTTTCTCCTTGTACTGTCACTTTCAATGACGATCAGCAAGGTTGCCCTTCTCATTCGGTGCATCGCCTTCTCCAATAGAGTTCGCCAATCTGATTCGATAGAAATAAGAACTATGCATTGATATTTTGGGAGAGTTTGTGCTCACTTGGCGATCCACCTTTCTCGATTAGCGATCAACAATGTATAGTTTGCACTTCTTTTTGCAATTTTGGCTATTCTTTCAAACATCAATCGCTGCCTTTTTCATTTTCCTTCATAGTTGCAAATAATGATCATTTTATAAGAATAGGACAAAATTAAGCATTGAAGACACTAATTATTGAGTAAACTAAACCTCAAATGTGTGCAAATATACCATTTATCAACACCCTCCTCGGCTAAAGTCAAAACATGAGCCGAAGTCAACACGGTCTTAAGCTTTTGAATACTCTCCTCACACTCATTAGACCACTGGAAGCTCACACTCTGTCGAGTAATTCTGGTAAAATGAAATGCAATAGTGGAGAATCTCTGAACAAATCAAATGTCATAACTCACAAGTTCCACCAACCTCCAAATCTCAATAATCACCATAGGTCTTGTCCAACCTCTCACTACCTCGATCTTGGCTAGATCTACCAGAAAACCCTCCTTGGACAGCACGTGTCACAAAAATGCCACAAAATCAAGCCAAAACTTGCACTTTGAGAACTTGGCATAAAACTTCTCTTCTCTCGGAGTACAATCCTGAAATACCGATCGTGATCCTCCCCAGTCCTGGAGTACACAAAGATGTCATCAATGATAACAATCACAAATGAATCTAGATAAGATTAGAAGACCCCATTTATCAACTCCATGAATGTTGTAGAGGTGTAAGTCAACCCAAAAGACATCGAAAGAAACTCATAGTGCCCATAACGAGTCCTAAACTCTGTCTTAGGGAAATCAAATGCCTTAATATTCAGCTGGTGATAACTAGAACTCAAATCAATGTTAGGGACTAGAGATGCACCCTGAAGCTAATCAAACAAGTCATCAATACGGGGAAGAGGATACTTGTTCTTCACAGTCACTTTGTTCAAATATCGATAATTAATACACATCATCATGAATCCACCCTTTTTTTTCACAAACAACATAGGAGCACCCCATGGATAAACACTTGGACGAATAAACCCCTTGCTCATCAAATCCTGTAATTTATCCTTCAAATCCTTTAACTCAGTTTGAGCCATACGGTAAGGATGAATAACGATGGGTTTGGTTCCTGGCTCTAAGTCAATAGCAAAATCAATATCCATTCTTGGTGGAACATTTTGAAGATTAGTAAGAAACATATCTGAAAACTCTCAAACCACGGGCACAAAATCTATGAGAGGTGGCTCAACACTAATATCCCAAATCAAAGACAAGTAGGACAAAAAACCTCTCTCAACCAATCTCTAAGCTCGAATGAAGGAGATAAATTTGCTAGGGTAAGAACCACTAGCACTCATCCACTCAACTCTCTAGACACCCGACATTGCTAAGGTCACAATCTTAGCATAACAATCAAGAATAGCATAATGCAGAGAAATACAATCTATACCTAAGATGATATCAAAGTCTACCATCCCCAAAATGATCAAATATACCCAAGTATCATACCAGGCCCAAGAAAGAAGACAAGATCGATACACTCGATCCATAACTAAGGATTCACCCACTAGTGTAGAAACATGAATAGACACAATCATGTAATCAGACAACATATCAAACCCAAAAATAAAATAGGTAGACACATATGAGAAAGTATAACCCAGATCAAACAATACATACATAGGTCGATGGTAAACTGGATGATACGTGTGATCACAACATCTTAAGTCTCGGCCTCAAGCCTCCCTAGAAAAGCATAACACTGCCCCTCATGGGTGCCTGCAGTCTGAGTAGAGTCTCTACCTCCATACTGCAGAGTTGGAGTACCCTTACCAGTAGTCCTTCCACCTCTACCAGACTGACCTTTACCTCTACCCCTGGCCTTAGGCATTGAATCTCTAGCTGGAGCAACTGAATAAGAACGTTGGGGTCCTGAATTACTTTGTAGAGGTCACTGTCGCATCAAATGACTTGGATCCCTACAAGTATAATAACACCTCATCACGAATAACTGCTACTGCAAACCAGACATACACCTGTGGTCACCTTGGCCAGAACCATAAGATCCTCGAGATGATTGCCCACTCTCAGCTGCTGGCACAGAAGAATAAACCGGCCCACGATGTTAAAATAAGATACTACCTCTATGTGAACCGCTACTCTAGATGAGGCACCAGAAAAATGATTAGACAATCATGCCCTCTTGGGCTCTCCAAACTCCTCTAATACAATCAACTGTACCTTTTTGGCGGTGCTAACAATAGACCTGAAGGCATCTCCTTCTCTAGTAGATGTGGACATATACAATCAAATGGAGAAAGTCAACCCTCACATAAACTTGAGGACTTTCTCCAGCTCATTTGGAACAATGGTCATAACATGCCTAGACTGCTCAGAGAAATAGGAATCATACTCAGTCAAAGACAAATTCCCCTAAGTCAAACTCTCAAACCTATATCGACTCTTCTCCATCACGCTCCAAGGAATGAACTAGTCCTGGAAAGCACTACAGAACACATCCCACATTGTTTGGGGGATCCAACTGGTCTAGACCTAAAAAAAGTTTGTATCCACTCTTTGGCGCATCCACAAAGGTGAAGTGCAACACACCGAACACCACGAGCATCCACCATAACCACTGCCTCAAGCATCTCATGGTACAAAGTCAAGAACTCATGAGAATCCTCACTCTTACCACCCTGAAACTGGGGTGGTTTCATCTTTTGAAACCTCTCATAACATTACTGATCAGTCGCTGTCAGAATAACCTAGGGAGCAATGTGTGCACAAACAACTGGTGCAGGAACCACTAATCATGAATTCTTGGAGTTTGCTGCTGACCTGAGTCTACGCCCCTACCATCATCTCAACACCATTTGGTGTACCTATCACACTACCCAGAGAGTGGTTTTATAACACACCTAGCATCCTCAACAAAGTCTCCTAAAACAAAAGAGCTCTAAACATGAGAGAAACCTGGTCCTCAGTAACCTCAATTGGCTTCTAAAGAGAAACCTATCTAGCTCTACCTGTAGATGATGCCACTCCGTGGGAATGACCTCTAACTGGTGGTTTTCCACAAGCACGACCTCTAGCTTGACCCCTATGATGAGTGGTAGATTTACACTCATTTCACGTCTCTTTAGCTCAATAATGCCTAATTTTGTTCTATTCTAGGGATATTTTGATGATTTTCAGCTATGAAGGCTAAAGGACAAGGCAAGGATGAAGTTATGAAAGAAGGGCCAAAAGCCTAAAAAGAAGTGAAAACTCAACATTGGTGATCACCTAACTTGAAGGGAAGAATGCTCCATAGTTATGACCTTATCCAAGCTGACAGTGCACAACACTTGAATTGATTGAGATAGGTTGGTAGACTAAAAGAGGAACGATGATTTACCAAATGCAAAGGGCAAACAAAGGTAATCATTGTCTAAGACAACAATCATTGGAGAAATATTAAAGGCTTGAAAGGCGAGAACATGTGGTGCTCGATGATATACCGAATGTGAAAGGTAGACTCGAATGAGACTAATGTGATCGGCGAGTCGACTGAGGTTCAAACACCTTAAGCCTAAAGCAAGCGAAAGGCGAGATAAGGACTAGTTGGCGATTCACCTAATGTGATCGGTGAGTCGACTAACGTCGCCTAATGGGTCACATATTGAGCTTTTGGCCAAGTTTTAGGAAAACTATAAATATCCCAAATGAGAGAAAAAAGAATGATCTAAAGGTCTATAAAATACAAAAAAACTACGAGAAAGTTCTTAATAGTTTAGAGAGAGAAACACTTTTAGTTTTTGGGGGCTTTCAACTTTTGGTGTTAAAATTGAAAATTTAAAGTTGAAATTCAAAGTGCGTATATTGCTTGTAATTGCTAATTTCATGTTACCCATGGATGCTTTCATGCAAGGTATAATTTCTTTACACTTTGTGATGGGTGGCTAAAACCCCAAGATCTAGAGGTGCATTTATGGAGTTCACTACAAGAAAATGGCTTATTAGGGACCATTATTTTACGACAAGACAAAATACTGGTCCCTAGAAGTATGGTTATAGCGACATATTTTTTCGCTGGTCCCTAAAGGTATATTTATAGAGACGAGGTTTTTTTCTAGTCCCTATTTTGTCAATTTTATTTCTTTGTTAGAGAAAAGAATAAATCTGGTCCGTAAAACAATGAACACTTGGCCACTAACTAATGCTCTAAATTGAGTGGGATAAAGAAGCCAATTTATTTAACCACTAAAAGAGTTAAAAGAAAAAACAAATTAAAGTATTTTAAGGATCAAAGAAATAAAAATAGGCCGTCTCTCTAAAACCCTAAGACCAAAGTTCGCGATTTCTCTCCATCTATGGCGTTTCATTGCCATTTACTTACTGATTTTCTCAATAAAAGTAACAATTTCTTTTGCCCATCCTTAATTTCTTTCATTGTTGCGTTATCACCTCCTAATTTCCTCTACTATGGTAATGAAGGTAATATCAATGTTTGACTATCAATCGGCCTCATCTTCTAGGAAATTTCCCCTCGTTTTGGCACCATGGTAATCTTACTTGAGGTACAATACTTCCTATTCTTCTTATTTTTCTTTAAAAGTATCCAATTTTTAACAACGAATAGGTGTTTGAATAGCTTCAACCTTTGAATTTGGATTTCAAATCCGCGCGTCCTACATCATTTCAGTTTGAACCCTAGATTTTTATTTTATAAATATTGAACTCCTCTTCATTATTGGATATGACTTTTAAACCCCAAAAACTTGAAATTCATTTGCTTTGCTGAACATGGAGTTTTATTCAAGAGATTACAGCGGATGATTATATTTTCGGTTATTTAGTCCCTTTTATTATTTGTCCCATTTAGTGTGAGTTCTGTTGGTTCTAAGACGAGATAGAATGAAGCAAAAATCTCGATTCGACACCCCAGTTTTTGCATCAAAAGAGGTCATTTTCCCTTTTTCATTGTGATAGTTTTTTTTTTTTAGTCAATTTTGGTTAGTTCATAACTTGTTTCGTTTAATTTAATCATGGAAATGAGGTGTTAGCTTCACTTTAGTTTTGTGTGTGAAGCATGAGTTGATGTTTCTTACAGTTCTGTTCATGTCATTTAAACATGAACTTGTTAGTTTTTTACTTTTTTAGATTCTCACTTTAGATATGAATTTTATTTAATCCTTTTTTCCTGTTTATTTAAAATATCAACTTGACATTTCCATTTGTGTTTAATCTCCATGTTCTCTGCCTCAGTTCATTTTGTCTATAAGTTTGGAACTTGTTGTTTTGTGTGAATTAAATGAGATTTACCAAAATCAGTTTTTCTTGTATGAAGATCTTCGTAACAGTTTTTCTTGTTTGATTAAGGAAAATGATTTCTAAAGAGGATAACAATTTGAATATTTTGTTTGATCACGGTCTTTGGTAGTGAATTAGACTTGAATAATTTTTATGTTCGTGTTGATCTTAACTTACCAAATTTTCAGAATTTGGTCCAAGTATTAGAAAACAGTTTAGGATCTTATCCTTGTTGGTTATTTTGTTTTATTCGATACAGATTTCAGAAATTAAACAAGGTGATTTCTTGTGAATATGTTGGTTTTATTTATATGTTTGTCAAGAGTATACTAAAGTCTCCAGTTTCAAACCCTCATTTGTTTTCTATTCCTCACTTGTTGTTGCTATTGTTATGCCGGCTGGAAGCCATGTCATATTATGGAATCAACTTAGCCTTCTCTAGTGACCTGCCATGCCTAAGGTTTTGAAAAACTTTTTGGATCTTCCGCAGCGTTAAAATAACAATGGCACTCCCTAGTTGCATGGATATTTTTAGCATGATATTTTTCTCTCTATGCTTATGGCAAGTCCTTCAATGTTTATTTTTTTAAAAGCATCATGAAGTTAACACTCTCCTTTTCATGTGGTGATTGTCTAGCTGTTAAATGATAGCCATTAATCTGAATAGGTTCTTGCAATTCATGTTATTTGAAAAAATGTGGCTCAACAAGTTCTCTGCATTGAAAATAGGCTCCTAAATTTCTAATTTGATTAGTTAAAACTTATCTCCATTCGGTAAATGATTTCTAGGATTTCTTGATTATATTACAAAACTCTCATTATGGATACATATGCTCGTAACTTTCTTGGAACATTATCCTGGGGACAAGATGACGTTGGTTGTTGAAAAAAGTTGTCATTTATAGAAAGTTGATAAGAAATAAAACCTACACTTACGTTAGTGATATTCCTAAATGGTAAGACTCTTAGGGAAAAGTGCAGATTTTGTCCAAAAAGAAATTGTATCATACCATGTTAAGGGGTCACTATTGGGCTGGCTGAGCTCAAAATTGAGATATTCTTAAATCTCCACAATAGGAAATGCAATCAATGGTGTTTTTACCTAGTACAGAGTCTAGAATGTAGGAATTTACATTTTCATTTTCGTTTTGCTCTCTTGTTTGAAGTATTTGATGTTTCTGTTTTGAAGGGACTCAAGAGTGCGTTAAAAGATTTTAAGGCTAACATCATATTCACAACATCTTATAGTTGAAGACTCTTAACTTATTGCGGCTTAACACACAGTTGCTTGCATATCAACTGTGTAAATCCCATCCCCTAACTGGTCTACTTGTTGATTATTGAAATACATACCTCTTGAATAAAACAATATGTTGGATATAACATTCTTATCCCTTGAATATTTAGCTGTAGCTAATTTAGGGACTGTATGACTGATAAACTCATAATATCCCTCCCTTAAAGCCTTTTTGGGTGAAGATTTAAGTGTACCTGCTAGAAATGTGATTCAGTTACTGTCTTTCAGATGGTCATAACCTTTGAACTTCATTTTTTTTGTGAAAGCTACACCAATGTTTTGTTTTACTGCAATTTCTCGAGTTTGTCCAAATTTCACAGTGCTTAATTCACAATTGCTTTAGGATTCTGTAGAGTGAGAGAAGAAATATATCCAGATTTAGTTTATAGAATTTGCCGCTAATTTAGTTAATTGTTCATTTTCTGATGTTATTGAATGACTTACCGCAAAGTATCAATCTATTGATTGACAATGTACATAACATGTGTACATAAATAGATTTTATCAATTATTGGTAGTTCCACTAAACTTGAGCTTATATAAACTGCTATAAAAGACATAGAAAATGACTAGGATATCTTATGGTGTTGTACTAAAACCTTGAATAGCATCCTTGATAGTTTATTTCTCATTCTTCCATTTCTTGACTTCTTCTTGTCCACTTGTTCTTGTAGACAATTCAGAAATGTAGCAACTGCTCATATTAAAGTGAACATAAGATGGATGAGAAATGCAAGAATTAACTTTTGCAAAGTAAACTATAGCAAAGTTAGTTCGTTTGTTTCAACTATTGTTGGTTGTACTACTATTATTCATCATTCAAATTTTTCATATCATGACATATCACCATACTTTTTTTCTTATGATTCTAGCTCATCAATAGCTACTACTTGATATGGATTTCTATTCTACTTGTGTTAAGCTCTAACGTCTACTCTTGTGCATTCGGATTTCCTCAGGTATTTTTCTACTCTTGTTCCTTTCTAAGGTCTTTCTTTTATATATGTTACTCTTATTATAGAAAAAGTACTTCATATTGTTGAAAAGAACTATAACTTTTTTCCTTCTTTCCTCTTTTATTTTCCCATGACGCTTGTTCATCTCACTGCCCTTCTTGTTCCTTTTCCTTGCCATTACGTATCTTTATGTTGCTTGAAATCTTATGTATGATTGAGTATTAGCAGTAACTTTATCAAATTTTCTTCTTTTGTTATGGAAATATGTTGTATTAATGGAAGTTGTAGAGTAACTAGGAACAAAAAATCCAGATTGCAATATCTTATTTCTTGTCTACACTTAAGTATATTGTGTGATTTGGCTGTGCATATTATTCTTTTTTCTAAGAAAATTTTATTTTGTACGTTCCACAGGATTTGGATATTTCCGTATACAAGTCGAGATGCAAGTTTGAAAACATTAAACAAGTTTTGTTAAATCAGTCATCCTTCGCTTGGATAGTTTGGCAAAACATTTCATTATATATTTAGAGATGTCAGCTTTTTTGGCTAATGAGTTGTGTAAATATAGTATTGTGACTGTATTTTTGTAATTCATTATGCACATGCTATGGTAATCTATTGTTTTAAATAATACGATCGATAATATTGTTTATATGCATTTGATTATCTATATTTAAAATTTTATAATATCTTCGAAAATAAGCATGTATTATAGTCTTTAATATCATATTATAAATAAATTATTTGTGGCAAGAAGGTAAAGTCACTTTCAGGGACGAGTATTGCTTCAGTCCTTAAAACACTTTAAGGACCAGATTTTTGGTCCCAAAAGGTATTAAAGACTAGTTCAGCCATTCTTGAAATTAGTGTTTAAGGACCAGAAACGTGGTCGCTAAAAGATTTTAGGGACTAGAATTATTCTAGTCGTAAAACCATTTCAAGGACCAGTACGAAAATCCCGTCTCTATAGGCCTTTAGCGACGGAGCCGGTAGGGACGGGTTTTTCCTTGTCCCTATTGGTATTTAGGGACCAGAATGGGACTTTCAGGGACCGTTTTTCTGGTCCCTATTAGCCATTTTTCTTGTAGTGGTTGGGTGTTGATTTAATGTAGTGGGTATTGTGTTATGCTCTATTTTGTTAATTTTCATATATGAATTTGGACTGATTAAGACGGGGTTATTTTATTATTTAGGGTTGCAAACTTCATTCCTAATTTTGATAATTGATTGATGCTTGAAAGATATTGATTAGAGTGAGTTAGTAGTTTGATACTAGCAATTTAGGTTTTTAATTATTTTCTTGAAAATAGAGATTATGGGTCGAATCTGTTTGCGCTATTTCTGCAAATAGAGTAAGGTATTGGGTTGTTTTGTTATGCACATAGATGAAACCGGAAGGAGATTCTATGAACTTATGAGATGAGAGATCGTAAGATGATTAGTGTCAATAAAGATGACCCAACCTATCTATGAATGTTCGTCACTATAGAGCAACATAATTACCCCTATTTGATATCAATTTCCAATCCCCGCACCCTTAGATTCCTTGTTACTTATTTGATTATCTGAAATTTTAGTTTTATTGTGACTATTGACAATCAAACCCTTTTCTTAAATTTGATTGAATTATCCACCCAGTTGTTCTTAATATTGTAAATGAATGAATTTACATTCTAATTTTATTGATAAAATTCTCCGCATAATATCATTCTCTATTTCATTCTACCTTGATTCGTAGTTGGGTATTTTTATTGACGACGACCACTTACTCGTTTAATTGGTTTTGAAGAGTTGTTTGAGCGTTATCAAAAATGACGCCGCTGCTAGGGAATTGTAGCTGAGAATAATATTTGAAAAAATAATTTGTAAATTTATTTAGTTGTAGTAGATTATTGCTTGGTGTTGTTGTTTTCTTATTAGCAGGTTTGATACATGAGTGACCATGATAGTTGTAATGATACTCACTAAGGTCAAAACGACAATATGAGTGATTTGAATGACATGCACATGAAAGTTATTCAAACCACAAGAGCCACCCGATTACCTCCAAGAGCTGGGAGGGTAGTTTTTCATGTAACCAAAACAATGCTACAATTGCTCAAACTAAGAGGAATGTTTGGGGGTTTAGCTCATGAAGATATCTATGAACACCTTAGGAATTTTGTGGATATGTGTGGGCCATTTGTGTTCAAAACCATATCACAAGAGTATATAAGGTTACCCATTCTCTTTAACATATAAAGCTACTAGATGGTTGGGGGAATTTCCAAATGATTCTATCACTTCTTGGGAGGAGCTGACTGAAGCCTTCTTAGAGAGATTCTTTCCTCCTCATAAATGGTTAAACTTAGGAACCAAATCAAAACTTTTCAAAAGAGTTAGTGGGGAACCTCTACATGAGACATGGTTGCGGTTCTGGAAATTACTTTTGTAGAGTCCAACACATGGTGTTCCGGACCATTTGCTGCCGTAATACTTCTATTGTAGCCTTGATTCAATCAACAAAAGTGTGGCTGATCAATTTAGCCAAGGTGGAATGATGTGACAACTATATGAAGCAACATTGTTGTTTCTTGATGACATGACCAAAGTGAATCGAGCATGGCATACTAGATAGGACCAAGTGTCTCCCTTGCAACGTAGCACGAGTAAGAAAAAAAATGAGAAAGAGCACGAACGAGATAAAAACATGGACAAAATGATGACTCAAATCCTTTTATTGTCCAAACATGTCATGGGAGGTGGATTGAAACCAGTGAATGTGGTTGGAACAAGTAGTGGGTAGTGCCTGAAGGATGCCAAATTTAAGGCATTATGCAATGAAAAAGTTCAATATCTAGGAAACCAAATGGGGGGTTCTCATCCAAACTACCAAACACAAGTTGAAAATAGGTTGGAACAAGGAAAGAGATAATGGCTGGAAAGATTTTAGAGGTGGAAATTGGAGAGATATGGACGCTTAAAAAGATAGGTATGTTCCTTCCCATGATCGTCCATGGCCAAAGGACCCATCTAGTTTGGAAAAAAACTGAACAGAGGAAATTCTTACAAGGATCTTCAACGAGGTTGAAGGATTCAACAAAGTGTTGGAATGAATTGAAAAATTACTTCTCCACTTTATCTCAAATTGTGACCTCTCGTTCGACGCCTATCAAGAAGATAGAGACTCAAATGTGCCAAATCTCCACCCATCTAAACCTAAGAAAAAAAGGGAACATTGCTTAGTGACATCGTCCCAAATCCCAAAAATAAATGTTGAGGAATTGAGAACTATGTCGAGCCACAATGTTAAATAAGGTACCTTTTACGAGATAACCCAAGTTTTTAGTTTTGTTCTATTGCTTTCAATAACATGTGTCGTGAGTGCAGGTTAGAAGGAAGTCAAAGCGTTGCGAGGGACACAATAGGTGATGTCAAAACCATAACGGCAATTCACCGAAGGCATTGATCGGACTTATTCTTGTCCGCCTTTTGAGCTAGAAAATGTGAAAAAATGTGCTATCAACTTAGGCTATAGAAGCTCCAAACGAAAATCCACCAAAGTACACTATGTGGAGTCAAACGAGTTCACTGAATGTACCTTTGAGTTTGGTATGCGTTCAAGCCTCTTCGTTATGCTCCTTCTCTATTCAGAAATTTGTCGATCACAATCGACTACATTGGTCGTGACCGATGAATGCACTTGTTATTTGCACTTAAAATTTTGTTTAAAGTATGGTCTTAAGGACGTTTAGTGTTTATTGTTAGTTAATTTTGTTGGGTAGTGCTACATTGTTAGTATTGAACTATGCCCATGAGTTATATTTGTGAACCTGTGCCTAAAATTGCAAACTTTGATTATGTTGGTTAATTGTTAAAATTGAGCTCAAATATTTGTTGTGTTTTGATTGAATTATATATGACTGAGGTTTGATTAGACAGTGTTGACCCAATTACATGATTTTACCCAATTATAGATGGATTGACGACTTTCTTAAAGAAAAATCATCAATTTGAGCAATACTTTGCGATATGTGGGGGAAAATCTGAGTACCCATGGGTAGAAAAGCATGTGGGTAGATTGTAAAGTTGATTGGGAACTACATATTATTGTATATTGTGGCTGAAATTTAAAAAATAAACACTGGGCTGAACAATGCCGGTTTGACGGGTTGTCTTAACTCGCCAAGGTAGTTAGGTGAATCGTCGAGTAAGGCCTAGATCGCCTTCCTTTCTTGAAATTGTGACTTGGGTACTGCTCTATTCGACAGACTTTTATTAGTCTGTCGAAACCCACTCTACGTATCTCCAAGTGGGAGTGGATATCGCCTTTATGCCTGTTTCTTTTCCTTTTGCATTGGAACGATTTTGACGGACTTCTCTTAGACCACTGAAACCAACTCAAAAAAATACCGAGTTGGAATTGACTCCACCCATCATGCCTGAGCTCATTAAAATTTTGAACTGTCTAGTTCAGTGAGCTTACTAGAGCTCGCCTAACTTCCTAGTCAGACCACCTTTCCATTAGGAAAGCCTTAGAACAATTTTTGAACTATGCTTTCATTCAATTTTCATTTCACTAACCTTCACTGATTCTATGTTTGAATGAATGTGTTTTGTAGACTATGGATAAAACTGAGGGTAAGCATTTTGGGACTTCATATGTGGAATCCGATAGAGACTCCTCTCCTCCTCCTCCATCAAAAAAGAAAAAAGAGGATAGTTATAAATATCCGTCCCAATAAAGAACAACTCCGCACTATGCTACACTTGAGAATGGTAGCCAAGAAGAGGGGTTGTCAGGAAAGAATGGACATCAAGTCCAAATTAGTGAAACCTTCCCAGGATCAGACACCAAGGTATCGAGTTCTTCCAATCATAGCTCCAAGAGCCCTAAATAGGCTCAAAGTTGTAGGAGAATGAATTATATTGGAGGAGAAAAAACTCCCAACTGATGGATTGGTCAGTGCGTACCTGGCTATTTGGGATGTGATCAAAATACATGGGTTTGAGAAGTTCACAAGACCTCGACCTTCATATGTTCCTACATGGGTTTGGGAATTTTATGCAATTTACATTGAGACACTACCAAAGAAGTGGAAGGTCACACTGTGGAAGCCTTTGGAAGAAATCAAAGTTCGTGGCAAGATGGTGCAACACAAAGTGGGGAAAAATCAATGAATTTTTGGATACAAAAGGTACATGTAATGCTTACCTCTGACTCAGGCTGAACAAAAGTCTAGATGACTTCAAGGGTTGGTTTTCCACCATTATCTTTATTATCTCTCCACTATGAATGGTCAATTGAGCAATGATTGAGAAGAAATACATGAATGTGGCTTCTAGATACTGTTTGGCTTCATCAGTAACAACATTATGTCATCCCAAAATGAGTGCATCCTCATGCATTGCAAAGTTGTCCTTGTTTGGAGTATCATGGATAGGACACAAATTAGCGCTAGTGGGCTTATTGTTTAAGAGATTCTGTTAAGAGGTCGACAGGAACATACCTCATTGCCTTTCCCAATCTTGATCACAGAGATGTGTGAGGATGTAGGAGTTCCCTTTTAGAGGAGGACAAATGTGCAGATCAAACCCTCCTCCTCCAATGATATTCAGAGGATTGATGCCGATTATCTACATGATAACGTGGCTTGGAGAAAGCTACCACCACCAGACACTATGCTCGTGGTTTATCCTGATACTTTAGCTTCTGAGACCACTCCATTCGCTCCTTCTGTGGAGCCTTCAGGAATACACATGCCTTCTTCTGTACCTTTCACTTCCACTTCCACTTCCACTGATGTTGCTGCACCTTCCCCTGCTCCTATCTCCCGGCCTCCTTAACCCAATCCATGATATATAAAATTGGAAATTTTTCCCGGTCTGCAGATGTAAGGGTGGCAAGGGTTGATGATGATTTTCCCAAGTTGCTTGAGCGGGTTGTAGATCCATTGAGACATAGATTGACTCAGTGCAAGGTTTTGATTGAGTCACATGGTGTGAAGTTGGAAAACCTTAGTGCTAGATTAGAGTCCCTGGAGAAGGCCAAGGGTAGTTTGGAGGTGATTTCTACTATGAGGGGTGAGATTGGCAGCTTGAGGACTGATATATAGAAGCTGAGGTCTACGAACATTTCTATGTCATGGGGTGAGGTTCCCCTACCTGATGCAGCCATGTGTATGCCCCCGACTATGCCTAGTCATGAGCAGTGGAGTGGGGATGTTGAGAGAGTTGATGTTACTGAGAGAGAGGATGCTAGGGCCGATGGTGATTTGCCAAGGAGACAAACAAGAAGCAGTTGAGGAGAGAGGAGGCTGAGCGGAGGGTTGCTTTTACACTGACTGAGTTGCAGGATGTTGAGGATACGATGATTTGTGCGAAATTGGAGAGATCCTGTGAGGACACCTCCTCCATTAACACCAAATGAGTCTCTTTATACTCCACCATTTCTCCTACTACTATGCAAGAATCCCTTGAATAATCCTACACTGCCGCCTCTTGTGGTCTTATTGCAGGGTACTGATTCCCGTGATGATGCCACTCCTCTAGAGACTCGTGATGAGAGCACTCCATAGACATATCCTCTCAGGGGAATCTTTTCACCTTTCCTCAAGTACTTTTTCTTAAATTGAGGACACTACATTTACTTTTTGGTTGGTGAGGGCACTTGTGCCAATATTCCCCTTTATTTTGTATTTTGTTACTTTTAGATTTTGGATGATTTTAGTATTTTGTTTTTTTAGTTATAGTGTTTCGATTAGTTTATCTCACTTGGTCTCATTCTTTTTCTCAAATTTTCAACTACCCCATGAGTTTTGGAAATCGTGAAATGCTTGAGTTTTCATTGATAATAATTCGAGGATTGATTTTGCTCAATATCGATGTCTTTAATAGTACTCACAATGAGCATCGTGTAAAGTGCTTGTGTTGTATTTAAGAAATTGGCGTGGTTGCACTTTTGAGCAATCTTTTTGAATCTTGTGTTGACTAGATGCGTTTTGATGTGAACCTTCCAATGGACATGACATGTAAGCTTTTGATCTGTTCGAGCTGTGATAAATGATTGTGTTTGAAGTGTCATGTATGGTGAGGTTTTACTTGAAAGCATGCTTGTGCAATCCTATAGTTTTCCTTCTTAGTCTAATTGTCTAGACTTGGTAAGTGTAAGGAATGATCTTGGGAAAATAATTAAGAGAGAACCCAAACTTCCATATCTTTTGTGACTACCTAGTGAGAGTGTGCAACCATTTTGGGTCCATTTGAGCCTAAACCATTTGTTGGCAACCATATTGAAACCTCTTGATACAAATTGTCCCTAACTTCTCACCCAATTTTTTTTTGAAGCATTGATATGTTTGAATAGCCAACTTATACCAAAAGCCTAAGTTGAGGGGTGTGAAAGGAAAGAGGAATGAAAGCAAAGTAAATGGCAAAGGAATATGAATTCAGACTCACGTTTGAAGTTTGTTAAAAAAGCCCCTCCTTATTAAAAAGTGTGTGATGAACAACATTTTAAAAATTGATATGAAAAAGAGAGTTTGCTGAAATTGAAGGGGATTACAAATTAAGTGATTGACAAATTGAAGTTTGAGATCTCAAATAAAAAGAAATGAAAATAACTTGAGAAAAGGTGAATATGATTGCAACGATGCTTTGAAAAGGTGAAGTCACTGAGTCAAATTTACCATGCCTTAACCCTCAACCCTATTACAAGCCTAAAAGACCCTTGAGAGCTTAAATAAACTGGGTGTGTGATGATTGGAAAATATGGGCAAACCTATGAGATAAATCTTGCATGTATTCTCTTTTGACAAAGTGAGAGTTGCATTGATTCCGTACCTCTTCATTGATTTGCTTTGTGAGAGCGTATAATAATTCTTGATGTGAGGAAAATTGAGTTGATTTATTCAAACATGGTCATGCATTGTAAAAGAAGCTATAGTGAGCTGGAGCTTGGTTTAATATGGGCTAGTCATCATTTGAAGCTTTTTGATCATTATTTAGTGTAGTACGTTGTTGAGAATAGTCTTTAATGGCAGATGCATGTTAGCTCTCATTGATAATTGTTGTAAACTGGGCTAATTGTATTCTTGATTTACTGAAGGACAAGCAAAAGTTTAAGTTGAAGTTGTTGATGAGGGCTATCTTTACACTCATTTGAGACCTATTTAGCTAAACAATTTGTGTCCTCAATGCATAATTTTGTCCTATTCTAGTGATATTTTGATAATTTGTAGCTATGAAGGCTTAGGACAAGGAAAATATGAATGAATGAAGAAGGGCCAAAAACTTTAAAAAGAAGTGTAAACTCCACATTAGTGATCGCCTAACTTGAAAGACGTATATGCCAATGGGTATGACCTCCCCCAAGTTGAGATTGTACAACACTTGAATTGATTGATATATGTCGGCAGACTAAAAGTTGGACGACGACTGACCAAATGCAGAAGGTGAACAAAGGTGATCATGACCAAAGGCGACAATACTTCAAGAAAAATTAAAGGCTTAAAATGCGAGCAAAGGTGGTACTCGACAATACGCCAAATGTGAAAATAAGAGAGAGGCGAGCTGAGGAGCAGTTAGTGATTCACCTAATGTGATTGGCGAGCTTGCTAATGTCGCTCAATGGGTCACACATTGAGTTTTGAACAAAATTTTGGAGAAACTATAAATTACCCAAAGGAGAGAGAAAGAGGAAGTTTTGAAGGTCCCTAAAATAGTGAAAACGTTCTTAATAGTTTAGAGAGAGAAACAATTTTAGTTTTTAGGGTTTTTCAACTTTTGCTCTTGATATTGACAATTTGAAGTTGAAATTCAAAGTGGGTATTGCTTGTAATTTCTAATTTCCTGTTACCCATGACTGCTTTCATGCAAGGTATAATTTCTTTACACTTTGTGATAGGTGGCTAAAACCTCAAGATCTAGGGGTGCATTTATGGGGTTGGGTGTTGATTTAATATAGTGGGCATTGTGTTATACTCTGTTTTGTTCCTATTCATACATGGATTTGAGCTAATTAGCATGTAGTTAAGTTATGGGTTAATGTCGCAAACTTAATTCCTTTTTTCGATCTACGATTGGTGCTCGAAAGAGATTGTTGGAATGGGTAATTAGTTTGATACTAGCAATTTAGGTTTGATGTTTATAATTTTCTTGAAAATAGAGATTATCGGTCGGATCTATTTGCCCTATTTCTGCATCAAAAGAGAGAATAAAGTAAGATATTGGGTTTGATTAGTTATACACAGAGGAGACCGAAAGGAGATTCTACGAAATGAGGCTATGAGATTGAAAGAAGATTAGTGTCAATGAAGATGACCCGAGCCTATCCATGAATGTTCATCAATATAGAGCAACACTACCCCTATAAGTTATCAATTTCATATCTCCGCACCCCTAGATTCTTTGTTACTTATTTGATTTTTTGAAATTTTGGTTTAATTGTTACTATTGATAACCAAACCCTTTTCTTAAATTTGGTGGAATCATCACCAACTTGTTCTAACTATTACAAATGAATGAATTTACATTCTAAATTTCTTAATATAATTCTCTATGAGATTCGACCCCAACTCTTAGTTTGGTATTTTTATTGATGACGATCGCTTACTCTTTTAATTGGTTTTAAAGAGTAGTTTGAGCGTTATCACCCTAACTCTACCCTGGCTGGTGTCTCCACAATATCTACAAAGATTACCTCCCCTCTACCACTTGGAACATAAGCTCTATTCCTCGACATCTACCAAAACAACACGCGACAACTTTGCACTAGCGACGGTAACCACGCACGATAAGGAAGGATGAGTAAAAGTAAATTTCCTAATATTCTTCATAACCTCTCAAAGATAAGTACATGCGTCTATGTACCGATCATAAAAACTCTACTTACACTTGGCTTGTACACATGTGAGAATTGTAGACCTGGCCCTGATACCAGTTTTCACGACTAAAAAATGGACGTGATGGTACTTGTCTATTCCCACCAAGACAAGTCAGCCTTTACTCAACAAAAATGAAAAAAAAGCCAAAATATAAGCAAGAACAAAATAAAGCGAAAAACATATTTTTTTTTAAAACCCCAAAAATCTAGTTGTCATGTGTACAAGCCAATAATTACATAAATTTTATAATTAAGAAATAATTTCAAGTTTTAGTCTCTGTTTATCGAATACAACAAAGCATAAAGTAGAGGAGCAAGAGAAACCGCCGGAATGACAAGCAACTACCTCTCAAAATCCTTGGCAAGCCTTGAAATTTGAATAAGAAGATCACGGGGGTCCGGGAACGAAATCTACACAAGTGTAGAAGCAAGGGGTGAATGCAACAACACGGTACCTAAGAAGCAACGTACTAAACAAAACATATAACTAGAAATAGAATACTCTTTACACTCAGATCAAACCTCATCAAACTACAACCTGCACATAAATTAGCCCTACCTAACAGTACTATAATACATGGCTCACAAGGCTCAATATTCACAATTCAGTAGTCAAAATTCAACAATCAAATGAATCAAATAAGTCAATCTCAATGTCAAGTAGATCAATCACAATTAACAAGTAAGTCACACATAAGCATCAAAATGCACCAAATCACAGTAATAAAACTGTTGCCGGAGCCATTTCCTATTGGCACAATATCATTAGCCGAAACCATTTCCCATTGTCTTTATATAAAATCACTAGCCAAAATCATTTCCCATTGGCTTTATATAAATTCACTAGCTGTAACCATTTCCCATCGGCTTTATATCAATTCACTAGCCAAAACTATTTCCCATCGACTTTATATGTCATGACCCAAAGTATACCTGATGAGTCGAGGATTTCAACTCATTTAGGGCTTATTATTCAAGGATTTAGTGTCTTCAATGCCTGTTTTATGCTCATAACTAATTTTAATATGTTGATATGCATCAATGAAGGCTTTAGAGTGAGGCAAGGACATTATGATGCAAAAAGGAACGAAAAATTTGAATTAATTTCAACAAAAGAGAAGTTGGAGCTCGCATAATCCATTCTAAGACTCGCCGAGTGGGTCTCCAGCTCACCTAAAGTTCCAGCAAAGTAGCCCATGGAAAAAACCAACTTGGTGAGCAAATGGAGAATTTGGTGGCCGCCGAAAGGATCGACAATAGTCAATATGCTCGTCAAAAGTTCTAGAATAATTTGATGAAAGAGGCAAGCCAAAAGGCGAGAAGGGGAGGAACTCGGCGGATCGCCGAACTAGTCGGAAATCGCAAATTACTTTGCCGAGTTGACTCTGTGCTAAAATTTTACGAATGTATAAGTAAATTTTTGAATGAAGAGAAAGGGTTCTCACACTGTTTACTTCTGGGTTTTTGATAGTTTTTACATTCTAGAACATTGTCTTTTCAATGTTAATAAATTTTGGGATTGAGATTCGGAGATTGTAAGCTTAGCTTGGATTTTAATATTTGAGGATTGCAGATCGTTAGAAAATCAGATGGAAAACTTTATTAGTAATGATTTCTTGCTTTTCACTATGCTTTGCTAGAACCCCTTACCTTAGGGGTGTGATTATGTAGTCAAATGCGTTAATTAGCTAATGGGTGTTGTTAGTTGCTGATTTTAATATTGTTTTGAAGTGGTTTCAATTAATTATTCATGTGTTAATTGAGGAATTGAAGTTGCAAATTCAATTCTAGCTTAGTTCTGTATGCCTGTTTGAGAAAGAAGTAATAGAGTTGAATGATTGATTGCATCTTTAAAATCAAGCTTGAGAAAGTGAGTTTGATTGTGTTTGTACAAACCCAACTTGAAAGAGTGAGTTAATTATGGAATTGGGTTATTTAGATGTGTTATGCTTGTTGAGGTTCTAGAGCACTCACTTGAACTGCAATAGTTGATTGGGAAATGACTATTGTATTCAAAACCTAGATTACCCATTGAGATTCAACAACTTTAAGCAACTAGTAATCACCCATTAAGCGAAAATTACCATTCGACTAATCACAGTCCTAAGGTCCAATCTCTACTTTTTTAATTTCCCGTGTTAAGTCATTTTTGTCTTAAATTAGTTAACTGACCCTCCTTTTGATACTAATCGTTAAAACTTTGTGATTTGTTTTAATGCTATGAAACCTTTACTTCTACAAATGATTAGGACATGTATTTACTTCTTAATTAAATTCTTTACCGTATCACTCCCTCCGGGGTCCACCCCAACTCTTAGTTGGGTTTATACTTATTAGCGACCGCCTACACTTAGAATTGGATGAAGTGTAGCTGTCTGTTATCAATACCCTAGTTGTAACAAGAGGATAGAAGACCCTATACAAGCCACTTAGCATACATCATACAAGATAAAAGAAATAAAGAATTTAAGTCATAGTCTCATATCATAAAAAGTTTTGACATAAGCGGAGGTCTAACATAAGTCTCAATAAGCCATCTAAACATTTAAAAGAAAGTGATTGGGATGTAACCAATGCATCACACATAAAGTCTGGAAACAAAATTAAAGAAAAGAATAATAGTGTCATAGTCCTCAGAACATGAGGACTCACCGATTCTCGATCTTCAAAACATCAATCAGATCTAGGACCCTACATTTATGAGACTATGTAGGCACAAATATGCATTAATAAATAGAATTTACTAAGTATGGGGCAATATGCATAAAATATACATGGTAGCATGAATGACCTAAAACGTGTAAGGCATGGCGAATATTTGAACATTTAAAAGCTTAAAGAAGCAATAACATATAAATCATGAAATATGGTCAAGCATTAAAATAAGTGACATAAGAAAAGCTTTGAAAAAACTTAGTTATTTTGTGGGATATTAGCTTTGACCAACAATAAGACCATGAGAGCTATATCATGGGATGCAGTATATCCCTCATACCGAAAGAAGGGGAATCTGCTTGCCAATGTAGATTTCGCATGTATCATCTTTTTCTAAAGTGGTTCCACTAGCTAGGTCATTTAAGACAATCCTACAGGGGCACATTGTTTGAGACTAGAGGTTTCTACTATAGACATTCCTAGAGGTCGATTTATTTCGTGTCTAAAGGCTTGTAAAGTGATTTCTAAGGGTTGTATCAACCATATTGTAAAGGTCAAGGACGTCGAGTCCGAGACTCCTTCTTTTGAGTTAGTCCCCATAGTGAGGGAGTTCCTGAGGTTTTTCCTAATGACTTGCCCGGTATTCCTTCAGAACGAGAAATAGACTTCGGCATTGATCTTATACCAGACATAAAACCCATATCTATTCCTCCTTACCAGATGGCCCCGGCTGAATTGAAAGAGTTAAAAGCTCAATTGAAGGATTTGCTAGATAAGGGTTTCATTCAACCAAGCATATCTCCATGGGGTGCACCGGTCTTATTTGTGAAAAAAAGGATGGGTCCCTTATGATGTGCATTGATTATCGCCAGCTGAACAAGGTCACTATAATGAATAAATACCCGCTCCCCAGGATTGATGATTTATTTGACCAACTCTAAGGGGGAGTTATTTTTCGAAGATTGACTTACGTTCGGGCTATCACCAACTTAGGGTGAGAGATGTTGATATTCCTAAAATAACCTTCCGAACAAGGTAGGGTCACTTTGAATTCTTAGTGATGTCTTTTGGTCTAACCAATGCTCCGGCAACTTTTATGGATCTTATGAATAGGGTGTTTAGGCAATACCTTGATTCATTTGTGATCATCTTTATTGACGATATTTTGATCTATTCTAAGAGTGAGGGAGATCACATGGAGCATTTGAGGATACTTTTGCAAGTCCTTAAAGATCAACAATTGTAAGCTAAGTTTAGCAAGTGCAAGTTTTGGCTATGGTCGGTTGCTTTCCTCAGTCATATAGTGTCAAGACAAGGTATAGAGGTTGATCCTAAGAAGACCGATGCGACTAAGAATTGACCTAGACCTCTATGTCCCACTGATGTACGAAGCTTTTTGGGCTTGACCGGGTATTGTTAAAGGTTTGTTGAAGGTTTCTCATCCATTGCTTCTCCATTAACAACTTTGACTCAAAAGAAATCCAAATTTGAGAGGTCTGAGACTTGTGAGAGGAGTTTCCAAGAGTTAAAGAATAGACTCAGCACCGCTCCGTTGTTGACCTTACCAGAGGGTATTGATGGGTTTGTAGTTTATTGTGACTCTTCCCGAGCAGGTTTGGGATGTGTCCTTATGCAATATGGCAAGGTGATTGCCTATGCTTTGAAGCAACTCAAAGTACATGAAAATAATTACCCGACCCATGATCTGGAATTAGCGGCGGTAGTTTTTGCCTTGATAATTTGGAGGCACTACTTATATAGGTTCCATGTTGACCTGTTCAGTGACCACAAGAGTCTCCAATATGTATTTCGTCAGAGAGATTTGAATCTCCGATAGAGGAGGTGGTTGGAACTTTTAAAAGATTATGATATGAGTGTCCTTTACCACCACGGCAAAGTTAATGTAGTTGCCGACGCCTTAAGTCGAATGACTATGGGCAGTGTGGCTCATGTAGAAGATGAGAAGAAGGAACTAGTTCAAAGATGTGCCTACTGGCCCGTTTAGGTGTCCAACTGGTAGATTCTTCGAAGGGTGGATGTGAGGTTCACCATAGTTCCGAATCATCCATTTTGGTTTGATGTGAAGTCTAAGCAACATTTTGATCCTATTTTGATGGAGCTGAAAGAATCGATTCTCAACAAGTTCGTTGAGGCTTTCTCCCAAGGGGGAGATGGGGTGCGTAGGTACCAAAGTAGATTGTGTGTTCCGGATGTTGATAGCTTGAGAAATCATATTCTAGAAGAGGGTCATGGTTCACGATATTCTATTCATCTGGGAGCCACCAAGATGTACTGTGATCTGTGGGAGGTCTATTGGTGGAATGGCATGAAGAAGGATATAGCGAGCCTTGTGGCAAAATGTCCAAATTGTCAGCAAGTCAAACCTGAAAACAAAAAAACAGGAGGTTTGTTGCAAGATATAGATCTTCCAATTGTAAGTGGGAGGAGGTGAATATGGACTTCGTTGTGGGGTTGCCTCGTACTCGAAGGCGACATGATTCTACTTGGGTCATTGTTGATAGAATGATGAAATCAGCCAATTTCCTTCCTCTCAAGATTTCCTTCTCAGCAGAAGACTATGCTAAGTTATACATCGAGGAAATAGTGAAATTACATGGGGTTCCTTTATCCATCATATCGGATCGGGGTACCTAGTTTACTTCACATTTTTGGAAAGCATTCCAAACAGGGCTTGGAACCAATGTTAAACTTAGTACCGCTTTCCACCCTCAGACGGATGGTCAAGCGGAATGGACCATTCAGACCTTATAAGATATGTTGAGGGCGTGTGTAATTGATTTCAAGGGAAATTGGGACGATCATCATCCATTGATTGAATTTCCCTACAACAATATTTATCACTCAAGCATTGCTATGTATCTGTTTGAAGCACTTTATGGTAGGAGGTGTAGATCTCTGGTGGGTTGGTTTAAGTAGGTGAGTTTGATCTAATTGGTCCCTATCTAGTTTATGATGCCATTGAAAAAGTTCAACTCATTAGAGAGAGGTTGAAAACGGCTCAAAGTCGGCAAAAGTCCTATGCCGAAAATAGAAGAAGGGATCTTGAATTCGAGATTGGTGATTGGTTCTACTTAAAGATCTCACCTGTGAAGGGTGTGATGAGGTTTGCCAAGAAGGGGAAACTTATTCCTCGATATGTGGGGCCACACCAAATCTTGACACGTGTGGGAAAGGTTGCATATGAATTGGACTTACCCAGTGAGTTGGCTCCGGTTCACCTAGTGTTCCATGTCTCCATTCTCAAGAAGTGCATTGGTGATCCGGTATCTATCCTTCCCTTAGAAGGCTTAGGAGTTGATGAAACTCTTTCCGATGATGAAGTTTCGGTTGATATTTTAGACCGGCAAGTTAAGAAGTTAAGGAACAAAGAGGTAGTTTCTGTTAAAGTATTATGGAGGAATCACTTAGTTGAGGGTGATACTTGGGAGGCCGAGGCCGATATGAAGTCCCGCTATCCTCATCCTTTTCCTTCTACTCCTACCCCTACTTGAGGTAATTAGTTATTGGGTTGGCTTTTCGGAATAATTGTACTATGAGTTTTCTATATGATTTTCTTATGTGTGCATGTTCTTATGAGAATCCATGTTTAGCATGTATTGAGTTTTCATGATTTATGTATTCCTCATGTGGGGCTGCACTTTAGCATAATGGTTGCATATTTGTCTTCATAAGGTGAACTAATGAACATGTGTGCTATACTTTTTATTATATGGCTAGATGGCTCTTTATTGATTGATTTTATTGAGCTTGCTGCATGGAGAAGGTAGTTCTTCCTAAGATGGTATGAAATGATAATGTTGTGTGCATAGTGGGTTCTAGATGTAGTTCCTACCTCCTTGTGATTGCATTGATTATGTCTTGAGGTGGAGTGGTATTCCTCTTATATTATGTGCATTGTTAATATTGCATGTTGTTGGGCTGCTAGTCTTGAGTCATTAACCCCCCCCCCCCTTTATGCATTTTAAGTGTCATTCGGGGACGAATGATCCTAAGGGGGAGATATTGTAACACTCTGGGAAAATGCTAGGGTAAGCTAGAGCTTAACATGTAGTCTAGTAGTCTAATGAAGTTACTACGTAGTCTAATAAAGTTACTACGTAAGGTGAGGGTCTTAAAATAAGTTCCCTAACCTAGTACTAGGGTCCTAAATCTTATATGTCAAGGCAAGGCTCCCACAAGGACCCCCCAAAGGTCCTTGATGAGAGCCAAGGGGCTGCTCCAAAAGCTACCAAATGCAGCTTCATTCATGAGCCAAGGACCACGAGGCGTGGACTGACTCACACCCTGTAGATGGGAGTCGTGTGTCCTGCCTTAGCCTCCACCAAAGTCTCCCAAAAATTCCATTTTTCAGCCCCTTTCCACGGATGTGCAGCACAGTCCGTGGACCAGTTCACGCTCCGTGGATAGTCCTCGTTAGTTGAGACTGAGTCCCCTCACCATGGCCTTGAACCTCCCCTCTTTGACTTAAACGACGGAAGCACAGCACGCTCCGTAGTCCCACCTACGGTCCGTAGGTGGGGGTGTCGTGAACGTGGCCTGCACATCTGCCAAAGACTTGGCCTAGGTGAGGGTAGTTTGGTAATTTACTAATTAATTAAGTCAGGATGTGGGACGGTTATATTTAGTTGTTTTAAGTGTACTAAAGTAGTTTTAAGTATTAAACCAGTCTTTTAACTCTCATAACTCCAAAAATATCTTCCAAATTTTGTCTTCTCTCTCTAAGAAGTTCCTCCATTGAAGAACAAAGGAGAAGGTCAAGATTAGGGTTCAAACGTCAAGATCTTCAGTCAAATTTCATGGGTTAACATCAAACAAGGTATGGGAACCTTGATTCATGGAATACCTTTCTCCATGAAGCTCTCTCAACTCATTTTCGAAAATGGGTTTTATTGTTCAAAATCTAGGGTTTTCATTCTAGTCATGGGTTCTTCCTAAAAATGCTTTCATTATGTTATTTGATGTATATTATGGATGATTTGACGTTTTAATGGTGATTTATAGTAAAAATTCCCCATGAACCCATGAACTACCCCATGACCCTAATTTCATGAATTTCAATAAAAGTATTGATGCAAGGTGATTTCTACTATGTATTGTGGTTATGTTAATTTGGTTATGAAGCCTTGCCTCATTTATGTTGGTGATAGTATATACTAAATGAAAGTGTTAGACTTGGTTCATGACCTTGCAAGGGGTAAATTGTGAAGGATTGTTCATGATTTTTAACAAGTTATTGATGAACTTATGAAATCATTTGAAAGGTGAGAATCCTATGACTATTGTGTGAATTGAGGTGTCGTTGGAAGACTAATTTCCCCTATCCTTACACATGTTTTTGTATAAATTGTATAAAATGATGTTGATGTTGTTGTGTTGATTGAAAGGCTAGTTCTCATGAAAACATTGTGAATAATAAGGTGAAAGTTACTCACCCTAAAATGATGATTCTAAGGTGAAAGGTAGTTCTCACTTAAATGAATCTATGAGCTATTTGGTGAGTTGTATTGAACGAAGGGTAAAGTATGCCTTCACACATGTAGATATAATTCCATACGAATTATGTATTATCGGGAAATAATGCTTAGTACCGAGTAGATATGGACAATGAGGAAAATTCCCCTCCGCTAATGCAATATGTTGGGTTTCTAGTAGCAATATCCCTATCCCATAACTATGTGCCAAACATAGGACTTATCTAGTGGATCCACTTAGAAGCTAAATATAATTAGTTCTACCTTCGGCAAGTAAGAACGCCTTCTTTCGGTGTGGGGTTATATGACACCGGATTCCATGTAGCTCACATGGTCTATGTCGGTTATGGCTAATATTCCCTAATAAAAATAGGATAATGAATATGATAAGAACTTTACTATGACTTCTTAATGGGTTTACTTGGTAGGAGTGGGGGTATGTGACTTCACTTTTACATTGCACAAGGAGACTTATTAGGATGTTGTGGAATGGTTTCCTTATGGTATAATAATAATATATGAAAAGATGACTTTCCTTATGTTTAGTTCATGTACTTGTATAATTCCTCATTTATTACTATGGATTTTTGTAAGCTTGAAGACTATTATAATGAATATGTGGCTTCAAGGGATGCTTGGTAAGGTTGGTATTATGGGATGCCAACCATACATTGCACAAGTGTACTTGGAGGTTTCTAAGGTATTGATATTACTATGTTAAGAGTGTATTGTGACTATAAGTTGTCTTCTATTTTTGAAATTGCATACTGGCTGTCCAACCTTGATAAATGTATATTTCCAAGAAAAATGTCCTCTTTATCATATTTAAATATTTTTATGCATGTTTCCATACTTAGTACACATTTATGTTAACCCCCTTCTTTTTTTCATACTATGAGTGTATGTCCCGGACGTTGATCTATTACCTCCTTCTTCAAAGTAAAGCTTGGGTCGACTATTCCCTAAGTTTTGGTGAGTCCTCCCGTTCGAGGAACAGATGTTTCATTTCAGTCTTAGTAATAAGTACTTTCTTATGTTAAGACTTTCAATGATGTAAAAGGTTAAGTCCCTAATTTCGTACTCTTATGTTAGATGGTTTTACTGAGACAAGTCTAGTTTTTCCACAACTCTTTATATATGAAATTTGAAGTTTGACTTTCGTTTAGAAAGTTTTAATTTTCCGCATTATTTCTTATGACATTATGTGTATGATTATTCTAAGGGCTTGTATGTGACCCCTCCGGGGTCAACTACGCCATGTTACGTCTAGAGGTTAACCCTGAGTCATGACAGAAATTAATGTCACATAGGGGGTATTTGTGCTTCTCTATAGTGATGAACATTAATGAATAGGCTAGCTCATCTTTAATGACGCTAATCTTCTTACGATCTTATAGAATCTTTGCATAGAATCTCCTTTCAATCTAAAAGATATACTATACAAAAAAATCGAATACCTTACTCTACTCTTTCTTTCGATGCATAAGTAGGACAAATGGATCCGACCCCTAACCTCTATTTTGAAGCAAGTTACAAACATCAAACCTAACTTGCTAGTATCAGACTAATTACCCACTCCAATCAATCTATTTCGAGCATCGACCGGAGATGGGAAGTAGGAATGAAGTTTGTAAACTTAACCCATAAGTTAACCCCATTCTAATAAACCCAAATTAATGTATGAACTTCAACAAAACATCGCATAACGCAATACCCATGAAGTATAGTGTTTCTCACTCTCACTCTCAAAACTAGAAATTATAAACTCTCACACAAAAATAACTCCCTTTCTTTCTCTCTCTCTCTCTCTCTCTTTCTCTTCTTTGAGCTATTTATCATTTCCCAAAATTTGGCTCAAAACTTAGCTTGCTAACCATTGGGTGGAATTAGTTGGGCTCACCGAGTTCATTCAACGAATCGCCGATCATGCTTCAGCTCGTGTTCTCTTGCTTTAGCATGCATTTAGTTGGCTCGTTCGAGTTTACCCTTTACGTTTGGTGTATCGATGAGTACCACCTTGGTTTGCCTTCCGAGCCTTAATTTTTCCTTCTTGCACTGTCCCTTTCGGTGATGGTTAGAAAGGTCACCTTTCTCATTTGGCGCGTCGCCTTTTGTTTTGGAGTGTGCTGACCTATCTCAATAAACACAAGGGTTGTGCACTTTTACTTTGGGCGATATCATGCTAACTCGACAATCAGCCTTTCTTGCTTGGCGATCATCAATTTAAATTTTGCACTTCTTTTCACACTTTTGTCCATTCTTCCAAACGTTCATGCTTGCGTTGTCCATTAGCCTTTACAGATCCAAATCATCAAAATATCATCAGACAAGACAAAATAAGGTATTTAGGACACTAATTATTGAGCTAAATAGGACTTAAATGAGTGAAAAATCTACCACTCATCAACACCCCCAACTTAAACTTTTGCTTGTCCTTAAGTAAATCAATAACACAATTAGCTCAATAAGGGTGTCTAAAACAATATTCAATGAGAGCTAACATGCATGTGCAATCACAAGACTACTCTCAACAACATGCTACACTCAATTATGATAAAAATATCTTCTAATGATGACTAGCCGCTTTCAACACAAATTCGAGCTCACTTTAGCTTCTTTTCTAATGCAAGACCATAATCTAATAAATGCATTCAAGTTTCCTGGCATCAAGAACGATTCTATGCTCTCACAAAGAAAATCAACCAAGAAATAAGGAATTAATGCAACTCTCACTCTGTCAAAAGAGAAATACATGCAAGCTTCGTCCCATAGGTTTGCCCATATTATTCAATCAGCACGCAACCTAGTTTATGCAAGATCTAAAGGGTATTTTAGGCTTGTAAAGGGATGAGGGTTACAGTATGGTCAATTTGGCTTGGTGACTTCACTTTTTCAAACCATTGTTGCAATCATCTTCACCTCTTCTAAAGTTCTTTTCATTCTTTTCCAATAGAAAACTCAAACTTTGACGTTTCACTCATTTTATTTGGTATCCCCTTTATTTCACCACTTCTCTTTTTCATTTCCATTTTCACAATGTTTTCATCACCATACTTTTTCATAGGGAGAGGTTCCTTCTTTCTGTAACAATTCCAAAGTTTAGTCTCATTTAATCTTTCTTTACCCTTCACTTGGCTTTCATTTCTCCTTCCTTTCCACAACCCCAACTTAGGATTTTGGCCTAAGTTGGCCATTAAAGCATAGTAATGCTTCAAAGAGGATTTTGGGTGAGAAGGTAAAGACAATTCGGCTCAAGAGATTTTAGTTTGGTTTTGTCAACAAATGCTTAAGCTCAAATGGTGCCAAAATTGATGCACAGCCTCACAAGGTAGTCACAAAAGATATGAGATTTGGGTTTCTTTTAGAATTGTTGCTCATAATCATGCCTTACATTCACAAGGATTTTTTTAATTTGGCTAACAAGGCAAATTCTAGGACTCCACCCACATCCTTTCAAGTAATACGTCACCACACATGGAATTTCAGAATTCACTCATTTAGCATATCCCGAAAAGATTAAAAGCGTATGTACGATGTTTATTGCAAGGCTCACATCTAAATGCAGCTAGTCAATAAAAAATTCAAAGAGATCCATCAAAAATACAACCACATCGATTTCATTCCCGCAACACCAACAATAGACATTATATTCATCATGATACTATTCAAGACATAGATATAACAAAATCGATCCTCGAATCATATCAATGAAAATTCAAGCAATTCACAATTTTCAAAACTTACAAGGTGTTGAAAATTTGAGAGAAAATGAAAAAAGGAAAAAAAGACACACTCAACAAAGGAAACACTCTAATATATAGAAAAATAAACTAATGCAATCATCCGAAAATTAAAAGTAACAAAATAAAAAGTAAAAGGGGAATATTGGCTCAAAGTCCCTCACCCACCAAAAAGAAATATGTTGTATCATCAATGAAAAGATAATAAAGTACATGAGGCAGACTAAAAAGGTCCCCCTTACAGGCTAACTCTGTCTAGCACTCTCATATGGAGTCTCTGGAAGGGAAGCATCACCCGAGGCATTAGTCCCCGACAATAATATCATCGGAGGAATGGTGGAGTTTGAAGAGACTCCACTGGTGCCAACTGCTGAAGCCTCCAGATGGGATCAACCCAGGGTGGCTTCAACAATTACCTCCTCAGTCTTTTGCATCTTCGAGAGTGTTTATGTTTTCCATGCTCATCATTCTCACGCCTCAGCTCCTCCTCAAATGTATCCTTGACCAAATCACCATTGGCCCTCTCAACATCGATAATAACATCATCAACAGTAGCAACTTTCTCAGGCTGCACACTAGAAGTACACTCGGTAAATGGAATTATCTATTGCACAAAGCCTAGTACACCAGGTAAGGGAACATCGACCCATTGCATAGAGAGAACTATGGACTACAACTGAGTCACATATGCTCGCAAAGTAGAAAGCTCACTCTCACGGTGTCTAGTGTACCAAAACTACCCTAGGCCTTCTCTTAGGCCTCTGATCTCGAAGTGAGGTTGTCTAATCACAAATCATGGGCCTTAACTGAACTTTCACACCTAGTAACCCTATCCCACAAAGTTGTCAAGGCTTTCTCAATAGCCCTATCAATTAGCCCAGGCTAGTCCTTCTCAATCCTCGCGGCTCTAAAATCTGCAGATCGGGTAAAACTGCCCGTTTGGTAAATTATGGCCTGGGTCAAGGAGGGACAATTAGTAGGAGTAGGAGTAGGCACACCATCAACAAAATTGATAGAAGAAGTAGTAGGAAGGTATACCTGCCTACTCCATAGAACGAGTAGGTGTGCTAGCCATAAATGCTAGAGTCTGTGGATCAACTATGGGCATAGTTTCTGTTGGTGGCAACTTCCTTCGAGCCATACCGTCTCGTAAATACTCAGCCTCAATCCTCCAAATGTCTGTGGAATTAGCTGGTGTAATCCTTTCCTCAAAAGGGAACTCCTGCTCTCTTCCAAAGTTGAGTAATAAGAACTGGAAAAAGGCAGGGATGTCTTCTCTTGCCTGGCGAGTAGCAACATTTCCTCAACAACAATGGTACCGACATTGATATGCTTTTATTCGATGATAGTGCCTAGTAGCACTTTCTTAGGATGTCGAAAGATCGATTAATTTTGAGATGACATGATTTTGCTACTAATAAAGCCTAGCCACTACCAACCATCCAAGAGGGATATGAGTCATTAGATATCAATGGGGCCAACCACCCTTTCACGGCATCAAGCTCCATGCACATCTAGATATAGTATGTACCAACAGAAGTGGATGGGGTACATAGTAATGTGTTAATCTCACTTGTATGACACTGAACCATTTTCCCCGCACTTCTACTTCATCCAGGGGTTTTCAAAAAATGCCCTTTATCTTCTTAGGCAGGGCCTTGGCATATGTGTCCTAGAATTCCCTAACCAGTTTGGCACATAGGGTTTCCTGAGCTTTTTGAACTGTTCCAATTTATGGAACTTGATTATTTCCCATATAGTTAGGTGATCGCTCATCACCACATCAGTTGAGAGCCTTTTCTCGTAAGTATGTTCTTTCTCCTTCTTCTTTGATCCTTTTTAGGGACCATGGAGCTATGATCAGGAGAACACAAGAAGTAGGGGTCGGATCTTACGGATGTGATATTATCTTGGAGCGAACATTGATCTGTTTCTTTGAAATATGCTTCCTAGGATTTTTACCCGCACTTATTGGAGTATTCAGAGTGTCTTGTTGAACATGAGTGGCCTCAGAAAGATCATTAATCAAGAGACCCCTATGCATTTTCAGTGGAAGGAGAGGAGGAGAGTCTCTATGGAACTCTATGTCTGATGTCACCACCTGTTTGCACTTTGTTCTAGCCATGACCTACAAACATAGAATCAGTGAAGGTTATATGAAGTTAAACTCATTTAGAATCACAGTTCAAAAATACCTAGCGGCTTGCCTTATGGGAAGGAGGATCACCTATAAGGATAGGCGAGCTCCATTGAGCTCACAAAAATTGACAATGCCCAAGATCACATATTCACATAAGAAGTCAAGCTAGGCTTACTCGGCGATTCGCCTAACCTCCTTTCTAAGCTAAGACATACCCGTCGAACTGGAGATGTTCAGCGTAGTGCCTAATTTTTTACTGCTAAACCTAACATACGCAACAAAACTAGCTCCCCAACATCATTACAATCCACCTACATGCTTATTTACCCATGAGAACTCAGACCCCCCACCCAAGATATTGCAAAGTATTTCTCAAATTGACGATTAGCCGTTAAGAAAGTCATCACTCGATCTATCATTGAGCAAAATCATGCAATTGGGTCAACACTATGCTGCTTAGACTTAACCCACCTTAAATTAAATCAAGAACCACTAAATTTATAGTTACAATTTCAACATTTAACGAACACATTCAAGATTAGCAATTTATAGGCAACATAGAGGCAATTAGTTCATGGGCACACTTCAATACACACATTAAAAGGCTACCCATTGAAGTCTAAAAATAATAATCATCAAATGGCTTCAAGCCCATACACACAAGGTGATTTATAGATAAAAATGCATAATGAAAATCGAAAACCAACCTTAATATGAAGCGAAATTTGGAAACACATAAGAAGATGGTTGGATCGATTGCTATAGCAAGAAAATGCACTCCTCGCACTTAGAAATAACACACTAAAGATTCATAATTACTCAAACAAGGTATTGCAAGAGAGAGGAAATTAAAGGGCTCACGGATCCTAAAGGGTTATCTTTTTGAATTTCAAAAGACCCTTGGCCTTTTTGTACCAGGCACACTTGGCGGTCATGACTAATGTCGCCTAATGTGTTTGATGAATTTCCTTCGGTGGATCACTAATGAGGTTTTGACATTGCCTAATGTTCCTTTTTCAACTTTTGAACTTATTTTTAACCGGTACTCATACACACATTATTGAAAGCAATAAAACAAAAGTGAAGACTTGGTTTTCCTACCATGAAGAACCTTATTTAATGTCGTGGCACGATATAGTTCTCATTTCCTCAACATTCATTTTTGGGGTTCGGGACGATGTCACTAGGTAATGTTCCCTTTTACCATGGATTGAGATGAGTGAAGATCTGGCACAATTGGGTCTCCAGCTACTCAATAGATACCAAATGAGAGGTAATTTTTTGGGATAAAGTGGAGAAGTCATTTCTAACTCCTTCAACGCTTTGTCAGACCGTTCAACATTGTTGAAGATCCTTGTGAGCATTTCCTCAGTTCGGTTTCCTTCTGGCTCAACTGGGTTTTTGGGTCGTTGACGATCATGGGGTGGCATATATCTATCCTTGTCAGCCTCCCTATCTCTCCAATTTCTATCCCGCTAATATTTTTAACCATTATCTCTATCCTTGTTCCAAGCTTGGTTCCCTCCTTGTTGTTGATAGTTTGGGTTAGAACCCCCATTTGATTTCCAAAATATTGAACATCTTCATTGTATAATGCCTCAAACTTACTTGGCATCATCCGGGTAATGCCCACTATTAGTTCCAACAATATTCACCAATTTATGTCCACCTCCCATGACATGTTTAGAAAACAAATTGAGTTGGGTCATCATTTTAGCCACATTTTCATCTCGTTCATTGTCCTTCTCAATTTTTTCTTTGCTCAAACTCAGTTGTAGATTATACACTTAGTATACTACTATGCTATGCTCGGTTAACTATGGTCATGCCATCTAGCAACAATGTAGTCGGATCATACGTTTGTCTCATTAATCCTCCTTGGACTAGTTTATCAGCCACACCTTTATTGATTGAATCTAGGCTTCAATAAAAGTATTGCAACAACAAATTATATGGAACACCGGAGACACTGCAAACGTAATTTCTTGAATGTCAGCTAAGTTTGATGTCGAGGTTCACCTCCAATGCACTTGAAATTTTGGTTGTGGGTTCAAAGTGTAACCATCTTTAAGGATGGAAAGATCTCTCTAAGAAATCATCATTCAACTCCTCCCACAAAGATACAAAATAATTTGGAAATTCTGCGAACCATCTTGCAGCTTCACCCATTAAAGAGAACGAGAATAACGTCAACCTCACGGACTCTTGCGAGATGTTCTTGAACACAAATAGTCAACATACCTCCACAAAATTACTAAGGTCTTCATGGGGAAACCCATGAGCTAGATTCCCAAAAAATCCTTTTAGTTGGAACAATTGTAGCATTGCTCTGATTACATAAAACACAGTTCTCTCGGCTATGAGAGGTATCCAGATAGCTCCCGTGGTTTGAGCAATTTTTATATGGATATAATTAAAATAACACATCTTGTCGTTTTGGCCATAGTGACTTTCCTTGTCACTACCATGGTCACTCATTTCATTATACCTAGAAATCAGCCAACAACAACACAAAATAACAATCTTCTACAACCAAACAAATTTACACACTAATTTCTCAAAAAGAATTCTTAACCACCATTCCCTAGTAGCGAAGCCATTTTTTATAACACTCAAATTTCCTCTTAAAAACAAATTAAATGGGACAATGATCGTAGTCAATAAAAATACCCAACTAAGAGTCATGGTTGTATTGCATAGAGAATGGTATATTGTAGAGAATTTTGTTAAGAAATTTGGATTTTATAATCATTCATTTGTAGTAGAAAAGCAAGTAGGTGGATTATTCCACCAATTTAACGAATGAATTTAGATATCAATTGTCATATTTAAATTGAAATTATGAAAAATTTAATAAGTAACAAGCAATTTAGGGGTGCGGGAATTGGTAATCAATGTCACATAGCGGTATTTGTACTGCTCTATAGGGACGAACATTCATGAATTGGCTAGGTCATCTTTAAGTATGCTAATCTTCTTTCGATCTCATATCATTTTTGGATATAATCTCCTTTGGGTCTCATTAATATACTATAGCAAACAATCCAATACCTTACTCTACTCTTGCCTTTTGATGCAACATACATCAAACCTAAAAATCTGACCCATAATCTCTATTTTCAGGCAAGTTACATACATCAAACTTAAATTTTTAGTATTAGACAAATTATCCACTCTCATCAATCTCTTTCGAGCATTGACCAGAGATCTGAATTAGGAATTAAGTTTTCAACCATAACCCATAAGTTGACCCCATGCTAATTATCCTAAAATCATGTATGAACAACAACAAAACAGAGGATAACACAATACCCACTACATTAAATCAACACTCAACCCCATAATTGCACCCCTAGATCTTGGGGTTTTAGCCACCCATCACAAGAATCAAAGAAAATGTACCTTTCATGAAAGCATCCATGCGTAACATGAACTTAGGAAATTACAAGCAAACCCACTTTGGATTCAACTTCAATTTATCGAATTCAAGAGCAAAGTTAAAAAAACCCAAATATTAGAAAGTGTTCTTCACAAAGTGAAGTGTTTCTCTCTCTCACTCTCATAACTAGAAATTATGAACTCTCACTAAAAAATAACTTTTTTTATCTCTCTCCTTTGGTCTATTTTTAGTTTTGCAAAATTTGTCCCAAAAACACAGGACGCTACCCTTTGGGTGATGTTAGTCAGGCTCACGGAGTGTATTCAACGAATCGCCAATCATGCTTCAACTTGTCTCCTCTTTCTTAAGGCGTCAGGTGTTTGAATTTTATTCATTGGTCTTGTTTAAGTCTGTTTTTCACGTTTGGCATATCGCTGAGCACCACCTTGGCCTTTCGATCCTTCAATTTTCTCCCTGTACTGTCACATTCTACGATGCTTAGGAAGGTCACCCTTGTCATTCTGCGAGTCGCCTTTTCTTTCGGAGTTCACTAATCTTTCTTGATAAATAAATATGTTGTGAACTATCACTTTGGGCGAGGTCCTTCTCACTAGGCGATCCACCTTTGTTACTTGGCGATGATCTATGTAAATTTTGCATTTCCTTTCACACTTTGGGCCTTTATTTTAAACATTAATCCATGCCATGTCCATTAGACTTTATCGCTACAAATCATCATACTATCATCAGAACCAAACAAAATTAGACTTTGAGGACACTAATTATAGAGCTCAATAGGCCTCAAATTAGTTCAACTCTACCACTCATCATCGTGCAAGCGATTATTTTAACTTTCAAGTTAAGGCCTAAGTTTGACTATTGTCAACATTCTAAGTAAATGAGGTCAGATGAGAATTTTGTTAGTGCATCTAGCTATGGAATGTTAAGTTTAGTCTAGAAAGACCCATAATTTTGATCCTGAGGCTTCTGGCTAATTTGAGCCCCTTGTGGAAATTGGTTGAAAATCTAGTTTGGGGATGGGACTCACTTTTTACAAAGATGACCTCATACATGCATTTTAACTGATTCGTTGAGTCCGAAACATCAAATTCTATAGGGTTACTGATGCATATCGTGACCAACGACAGTAACCTATGGTACGAGTGTCTACGATCGCCGATAATATAGTAACCCAACTAAAGGTTGTAGTCGTGTCCCAAGGGAGTGGTTTTCAGAATTAATAGAAAAATAAATTTTAGTTCTAATTAGTCGTAGCTAAAGATATTAATGAACAAAAACATTGTAAATTAAAGGGGGTGACACAAAAGTTTCAAATATCAATTAGGGGTTTTGTCACAAGTAGTAAAAACAACAAAAAATAACAAGAAAATCAAGTATGGGGGAAAGTTCTTCGGGTGTGACCACAATACAAATTGAGATAAATTGTTGGGTAAATGCTTTCAATAGGAAATTTGCAAGACAATAATGACTAGGCTAAGCTTTAAATGGAAATAAGTTCCCTCTCGGGCAACTTACCCTGTTTCAAATGCGTTCCTCTCGGACACCCATTCGCCGCATGAAGACCAGCCTACACCTTACCCTAGTCACTCTCTCGAGCTGAGTGTTAGGATATGGGACTAGGGCTCACCCTCTCGGGCAGAACCTCATGTCGACCCACTCCCTAGGCCATCAGTCTAGTGGTTTCGGTTTCGCGACCTCCCTCTCGGGAAAGCCAAAATCACATGGGTGGCTTTGTATTTGCAACTACAAACCCTTTAGATTAAAACCACAACCACTAGGTCAAATCACCATTAAAATACATCTAACCTATCAGCAAGCAAGACCCAACAAGAATATCAACCCATGTTTTCTAAATCACACCCCATGTATGGGGTTTTTAGCCACACATCATGGAATAAGAAATTATACCTAAAATGATAGAGAAATCAAATGGGTATAAGTAATTAAACCTTGATTCAAGCAAAGGAAGAAGAATAGAGAAGACCACTTCCAATTTGGGGAAGATGAACTCATTTCTTCAAGTTTCCCACAAAACCCTCTCCAAACTTGAGAGAAAATATGAAAGCTAAAGTGAAAAATACATTAATGTTCCGGCCCCTTTAAAACTAATAGAGAGCTAGTATTTATAGTTTCAGAAATTAATGTTGTGGTAGATCGTTTGGTGAGGTAACTGGGAATCGCCGATTAACTCAGCGATTCGCCCATCATCTGGTTCATCGCCTTCTATGCTTGCCTACATCATCTTTGCGTCGTGGACCATTCAACGATATTGTACTGCTTCATGGAACTGTTTGGCGATGCGTCGACTGCTCCTTTTTACCGTCGATCTGATCCTCTTCGTTCAGGGCTCCGCGTACTGGAACAAAAAGCTAAGTACGTCCCTTCGGCGATTTGTCAAGTGTGCTTGGCGATGCTCAGGCTTCAGTTTCTTCATTCTTTGCAGCCTTTTTGTCCCTTTTTGCGCCTAAGTATCCATGTTTCCACTCAAACTTCAAATACCTGAAATTTAAGAGTTTTTATAAGATATTAGGATAAAAGAAGCATTTGAGGATACTAATTCTATTAAAATATGGCCCTAAATGAGTCCAATTTGTCGACTCATCAACACCCCCAACTTAAACTTTTGCTTGTCCTCAAGTAAAACTCAAGTTTAGCAGTTCAAATAAGATGTCTCAAAATAGTGCTACACAAGACTAAATCATGAATATACATAACAAAACTCAAATTCATGCAAAGATCAATTGTGTACTCAAAGATTCAAGTTGTAACACACCATTACCAAAGATTCTCATGCTCACAATACTTGCTACTAATGCAAGTTCAAGCTCAACCACAATATCAGAATGCCCTCACACAAAGAATGATTCCATATTCACACACACAAGTTAATCAATTTAAGATCAGGAATCAGATGCTACGGTCACATTCAGAAAGAGGAACACCATGCATGTGTTTACCAATAGGTTTGCCCATATTTTCCAATTGATCTTTGATTCGGCTTACTCAAGAGCAAAAAGGTCTTTTCAAGTCTTGTAATGGGGATGAGTGCAAAGATATGGTAATTTTAGGCTCATCCCAAAAGAACTTCTTCACATCATGCGTAAACTTTTTCCTTTGGTGGAATGACAAATCCGATGGCACCAAATCACTTGCCAAGTAGTTAGCAAAATCTGTGAATCAAGGAATAAGATCATGAGAAGCAGCCAAAATATGTTCGTCTGGGAATGCATAATTAATTTCATCCCCATCACCTAGCTTGAGCATATCTTCCTTCTCTAATTTGGACAAATGATCGGCAACTTAATTTTTTGTCCCCTTTCTAGCTTTCACCTCAAAAGCAAACTCTTGCAGCAACAATATCCATCAAATCAACCTCAGTTTTGCGTCCTTTTTAGCCATGAAATACCTCAATGTAGAATGGTCAATATGCACTATGACCTTAGTACCAAGGAAGTAGGATCAAAATTTCTCAAATGTGAAAACCACAGCAAGGAGTTCTTGTTCAGTCACCGTATGGTTCTTTTGAGCAACATTCAGAGCTTTGCTGGCATAGTAAATAGGATGAAGAATCTTCCCTCGCCTCTTTCCCTATACCACACCAAGCTCCACTCAACTCGCATCACACATCACTTCAAAAGGTTTCCCCCAATCTGCTGAAATAATGAGAGGTGCGGACACTAGCTTTTCTTTCAACTCTCCAAATACTCTCAGACAACCATCATCAAAATCAAAATTACTATAACACCCAATATTTTAGATAGTTGAACTAGTGTGTTCTAGAATCTTTGGAAAGAGTTTTGGTGTGCTGTATAAGGGTTAAAATCAAAATAAATGGCTCCCGTAGTTAGAATATCTTGTTTAGGGCTTAAACGTCCGGGTACGACTCCTCAAGGACCACCCAAGGTGTCCTTGATGAGGACCCCAAAATAGTCAAAAAAGTGTGACCTACGTTTGCAAACCACGCCTCTTAGACCAACCTATGCCCCGTAGGTCATTGGCGTAGGTCAGGCCTGCAACACGGTACAAGTTTTGATCCCTAGGTCCAAATGAAGGACCCCAACCACGCTTAGTAGACCCATCCATGGTCCGTGGATGGGGAGTCGTCGAAGCTTCCAGTTTTTGGTAGTTTAGTTTTAAGTTAGGCTTTGAGGGTTAGTTAGTAATTAGTTTAGGGGTTAGGATGGACGTTTATTTAATTAATTACCCTCCTATAAATAGTTAACAGACCACTAAAACTAAGTCATTAACTCATTCATCTAAAGACCCCCAATTTACTGGCCAAGAAATCCTCTCTCTAGAATAGAAGAAGAAGAAAAAGAAGAAGAGAAGAGAAGAGGGGCAACATCTATGTCGATTCTCCATTGATTTCAAGCTTTGTTTGGGGATTTGATTGAAGGTATTTGAAGCATAATCATCCATGGGTTCTTCCACCAATGGAGCCCCCATAGTTTCCCCACTTGTGAAATCAAAAACCCAATTCTAGCTAGGATTGTGCTTGCATTGTGGGTAGGGTTTGGGTGTGATTCCAATTTAGTGGATATCACCCAATTATGATTGATTTAGTGTTCTTTAATGATATTATGATGAATTCATGTGATTTGTATGGTAAACCCTAATCTAAATTGATGAATGTGATATTTGTGGGTTTATGCCATGAGAGGCAGAGTTGAAGGTTCATAGTTAATCTTCCTAATTTAATGTTACGTGTAGTAATTGATCAAATTTAGGATCATGTAATCATGAATTGAACTAGACTCTATCGTGTATGGTTGATCTTAACTTGTAAAGTCAGAATTGAACCTTTATGATCAATTAAGACTAGAATCGCCTAGTAATGAGAGATGTGATTAAATTACCTTGAAATCTAGATATAAAGAAGAGATTAAGAAAGAAACCTTCAGAGTAAGGTTGTGATAATGATAGCTAAGGCTTTAGGGTGAAGCTAAGGTGATTAACTATTGATGTTAAAGCTTTGAGAGTAAAGTCTAAAAGAGAATAGAGGTCTAATAGGTTGATTTATGGTGAAAGGCCTATACTCACCTAACCTATATTATGTATTCAGAATTGAACCTTTATGATCAATTAAGACTAGAATCGCCTAGTAATGAGAGATGTGATTAAATTACCTTGAAATCTAGATATAAAGAAGAGATTAAGAAAGAAACCTTCAGAGTAAGGTTGTGATAATGATAGCTAAGGCTTTAGGGTGAAGCTAAGGTGATTAACTATTGATGTTAAAGCTTTGAGAGTAAAGTCTAAAAGAGAATAGAGGTCTAATAGGTTGATTTATGGTGAAAGGCCTATACTCACCTAACCTATATTATGTATTCTTGATAGATGAAAGTGATAGAATCACTTGAGCATGGGTAGATTGTCAAGGACATATTTCCATGAGATATGAGTGTTAAGCAAGGCTTAACAAGTAAACCTTGGGGTGTATGCTTGGCTCTAAGTGGATATTGACAATGAGATGGAGTGTCACATAAGATAGAGTTCGGGCTCCAAGAAGAAATAAGAGCCACACCTAGTTGATGTGAGGACTATCCAAGTTAAAGGGGGAACTCTTATGTAGTAGAGTGTGGGTTTTCCCAAAGTTAGGTCTCATGAGATGGGATCCTTCACATAGTTGAGTAAGGTTCCTAGTAGAAATCTCCATATCCAACGAACTAAGACATGCTTGAGAAGCATCTCATAGTGTTCAAAGCATAATGAACTAAGACATGCTTGAGAAACATCTCAAAGTGTTCAAAGCATAATGAACTAAGACATATTTGAGAAACATCTCATAGTGTTCAAAGAAAAATGAACTAAGACATGCTTGAGAAGCATCTCATAGTGTTCAAAGCATAATGAACTTAGACATGCTTAAGAAGCATCTGATAGTGTTCAAAGCATAATGAACTAAGACTTACTTAATGAAGTCACTCATAGTGTTCAAGAGTGTAAATGGACATAGGCATGCTTAAGATAGTATATCATAGGGTCTATATGAAGGAGGAACTTAGACATACTTATGAGAGTATCTCATAGTGCTCAAAGTATAAATGGAGATAGACATGCTTAAGTAAGTATCTCATAGTATCCATGCTAGTAATGAACTTAGACATACTTAAGATAGTATCTCATAGGGTTCCAGTTATGAATGAACTAAGATGTGCTTAAGAGAGTACCTCAAAGTGTTCTAAAGTTAAAGAGAGGAACTAGGTTCCAAACAAAGAAGTGTTAACTTGAGGACCTAAAGGTAGTACTTAGCATGTATAGTATTATGGGGTGCTATGCATGCATTGCACAACTATGACTTAGGGTCATTAAATAGAAGTATTGAGATAGGATTGTGCTAGAGTTGCCTTTCGTAGTTATAGTTGACTAACGGTGAGAAATTTCCTTAGTTATGAGAGTTAAGATAATGATGAGTCCAAAGTAGGGTGAATATTACTAGGATGACTCCAAGGCTATGCTTAGTGTGAAGGGTAGTATGGGATGCCTTTCATGCATTGCACAAGTGTGTCTTGGGGTTACTTGGAAGTACGATACCCTTATGGCATAGAGAAACTTAAGAGTTGACCATGTATATAGATTATAATTAAGATGACATGAAGACGTAAGTCTTGAATGTGAAGATGGACTATGCCCAAGAATGACCAAAGAGATGTACTTATCCTGGATGGTAGTATGGGATGTTATCCTTGCATTGCACAAGTATACTTGGAGGTGGCTTGTGAAGTGGTTCTCTTGTAATATGAAGGACTTAAGGCTGAAGTATGTAACCATGAAAGTCTAAGTAAAGACTATGCCATGAACATGTTGTATCTCCAATGCTCATTAAATATATCTCTTGTTGACTTGTGTTTATATGATGCTTGTGTTGATGATTATTCTATGGCTATGTTGAATCTTTTATGATCATGTTATTATCTCTTATGCTTATGTCTTATGTTGACTAACCATTTGAGATGCTCTTATGATGTTGTGCTAGCTTTCATACTTGGTACATTTTGTACTAACGCATATTGCCTACATTCTAACCAAATGTATGGTTGGAGGCTAGGTTTCAAGGATCTAGAAGAGTTGAAGACCTTGTTGAGTCCTCATAGATTCTAGGACAACAACCACTTTACCATTATGTCATTTATCTACGTTCTTAAACTATTGTATGGGTTGTGTCCCAAATGTTTATTCTAAAGTTGTATTAGATGGTTTGAGACAAAGAGTATAGAAAGACTTCCGCTTGTTGCGTTTATGAAAATTGACTTAGATTGTAAAGTTTTTATTGTCCCGTATTTTCAATTCTATTACATTTGTTATGATGCAAAAGGCTTGTATTAGACCCCTTCGGGGTGGAGTACGCCGTGTTACGTCTAGGGGGTACCCATGGGTCGTGACAAACTTGGCATCAGGGCATAATGTTTTGGGATAGAATTTAGGATGTCTCATACCACATCTAAGTAGAGTCTTATTCATGGGTGTGAGTAGCGACACATCTTATGAATATGAGACGATTGGATTGTTAGGAAAAATCTCACTTCTTGATTCTTCAAGTCGTGCCATAGATCTATAAGCTCTCTCTATTATCCCTTATCCGATGGTCTTTAGGATGTGACTATTAGGAGGGTTTATGCTACAAGGAGTGAGGGAGAAGGGTTTGTTGAGATGCCAATTATGGCTATATGACTTGGTAAGATTTGGGATGATAGACTTTGAAGTTGTTTTTAGTTTCCATGATGTTTAGAAAAGTTTGTGTAGGCTTACTCCCAAGTGGTGGATAGTGTGCCTATCTAGCAAGGTTATTCTGTGGTTATGTTTAGTTTTTGGTAGAACCCGACTTAGCTATGATGAGTTTTGAGGTATGTTGATAGATTGGTTGAATAGGGTGTTTGAGTAATGCCTAGATGGGTTGAGTGAATAGACTCCTCTAAGAAGGGTACAAGTGTAATTCACCATGGTTTAGGATCATTTTGTGTGGTGATGTGAAATCCAAGTGATGTTCATGAATTAGAGTTCCTAGAAATGTTCACCTTGAGAGGTGTGGTGAGTATGAGAAGTTTAGTCCCGGTTTGTTTGGCTCTTGTGAGATCTTAAGTGGGGTTAGTAAGGTTGCTTGTGAGCTTTAGATGCTTATTGAGAACCTCTCTAATTTAGAAGTACCGGTAGAGGTCTTGGACCGGCAAATCAATAAATAGAAGGACAAGGAAGTTGCTCCATAGATTGGTAAGAAGTGCTCTTTAAAAAGGTGAGTTCTAACGCGTGCACTCGTTAAAAAGACTTCTAAGCGAAAGAATTACCAATGCATGCTTCGACACTATTCAAGAATTACTTAGTTATTATTCATACGTTGTTAATTACTCATGGTTCCCACAACCCTCGTGGTGGATTTAGCTACTCATACTTGAAAGAACACAATTCATGTTTTGATAAGAAGAATTCATGAACTTACGTTTAGAGTAGAAGAAACTCGTAATCTCAAACTGAATTTCAAAGTAAAAATCTTATAAACTGAAATCTGGAAATCAAATTTACAAAGTTTGCAAATTAATTCCCAAGAAAATATCAAGAACTAAAAGTAAACAATAATGTCCAACCCCCAAAAATGAAGTTTACATACCCTATTTATAGAAAAACATGTCCTAAACAAAAAGGAAATAAACTTATGGGACGTGGCTTTGATCGACGACTTGACCTATGGACCGTGGGTCAACCTACGGTTTATAGGTCCCTTCCGTTGGTCAACACTTAGAACTTTTCCATATAGGCTGGAACCTTCAACTCCCAATTCATCAATATTGGATGTGCAGAACGGACCATAGGTGGACCTACGGTCCGTGGGTCCTCTTCCGTGGCTCCATACTTAGTAATTTCATTAGGTACTGAAACTTCAACACTCTGAACACCTTTCACGAATGTACAGGACGGCCCGTAGGTCCACCTACGGTCCGTGGATCGCTTCTTAGTTCCACACTTCGTCAGACTTCCCTGATGCTCCTATCTACGCCTACCTATCGACGGACCGTCACAGGGCCTACGGTCTGTAGTTCAGTTCTGTGGGTGGCCACTTCTGCAGATTTTCAGCTGTCATCTCACTAAACCACGCCAAATCCCATTTCTTGCAAACATAACCTGCAAAACATTATTTTCAATACAAAATGACCCTAAGCATAGACAACTCTTAAGTGAAATCTATCAAAAATACCATAAAGTCACGATATATCATCGACCTCCTTCTCTTGGTACAGGTGCATCACCACCCCAGATAGAGAGTGGAGTACGGATCTATCAATGCACCATCCATCACCCCGTGTTCCAGATCTGCCAGTGGGATAGAGACTAGCTCATCTTCCACTCAAACCATCTATGTCCCCTGATCTGTATGCAACTATTGTTTAGCTTCGAAGAGTGTTTGGAGGAATGAAGTACGCCCCAACTGCAACTCCAACACCTAAACCAACACCAGCACTAGCACCAGGTCAGCAAGACAGGCCTGCAACAAAGGCATCTCAGGCCTAGGTGTCATTAGGGGTTCCCAACTTATGATTGCGGCCGGAGCTATGCCGCTAGAGGAGCATAAGATGTTTTAATTGTTCCTTAATATTTCACCTCCTATGTTTTCTAGGATGTGGGTGAGGATGACCATGAGTTTCTAACCATTTGCTAGGAACAACTTTCTACTTTGGGCTTAGTGGAGTTGAGAGGATCCGACTTCACTAATTACTAGCTAGATGGGCCTTACATGCACTAGTGGTGTACCTTCATTGAGACTAGGCTTGTTGGGTCTCCTTAGGTCACTTAAATCTATTTTTCAGAGGCCTTCTTGGATAGGTTTATTCGTCGTAGTGTCAGATATAATCTACGTGATCAGTTCTCCAGGTTGGAGTAGGGTTCCATAACTTTTTTTGCAAGTCAGTTTTTTGGATGTTTTTGTCCATGCCCAAACTATTAAGTATCTTAATCGTGAGTCTCAACAGGTAAAGACAAGGGAGATAGATATGGTGGTAGATACATTAGGTCTTCTTCTAGGTCTAGAGATACTTATGATAGGAATCAAAAGCGCCTTCAGCAGGGCCAACCCAGTCACCCTGTTTAGGCCTCATTGTAGACTTTAGAGGGTGACTGGTATAGCCAGAGTGAGGTTGGATCTAGTCTGACTCATGTGTGCTTGTATTGTGCTTTAGTCTGTCGTGGTCATTCATCTGGGAGTAGATCATATCAGAGTTTCTTTGATTAGGAAGAGTTGGATCACTACACCAGAGATTACCCTTTATGTAGGTGGATTGCTCCCGCTCCATAGACAGCTCTGCCAGTTCCACTAGCAGCACCTCCAGCTAGGGGTTGAGGTTAGGGTCTTGGGAGAGGGTAAGGAATCATATCATGTAATTGCATGTATGATTCTTTTATGCGATTGATAAACGTTCAACTAGACCTTATCCAATACTAGGTATAGGCAATCGTAATCTAGTATATAACCCAACGAAAGGTTGAGGTCGAACCCACATGGAGCGGTACCGTATCGAATTCAATTAGGAAGTAAATCTTATGGTTTAGTCGATTATAAAAGTAGACATTGTCGAAATCAAACAAGGTAAGTTAAGGGTTTGACAATGACTGTCAGATGGGGGGTTTAAATGTGTCAATTAACAACTACAATAATCACTAAAATAGGGGATTAGACACGTAGAAAGGGATTCTTTGGATGTGATCGATAATAGACTAATTTGACTATATGGAATTGAAGTTTATTAATAAATTGTTGAATATATGTGGGTAGGCTAGACTATAGGTGCAATAACTTTCTCTCAAACCACTATTATGATTCAAGCGAGTTCTCTCGAACCTCGACAAGCTTAACATTTAAAATAACCCAAAACCTTAATTTATCTACTCTCTTGAGCTAGATAGGTAGGATCAAGTTAAGATTCACTCTCTCGAGTTGAACCCACAACAACCCATATACTACAATCATCATTCAATAACCTTGGCTTTATAACCTCTCTATCAAGGAACCCCAAAACACAAAGCTAAAATTGTATTTGCAAATACAATTTATAAATCTCTACTCAACTATCAATCTAATCGACATTAAAACAGAATTTACATTATTAAAAACAATACCCATAATAAATTAGACAAATATTCACATGATCACACCCCAAGAATTGGGATTTTAGCCAAGTATCATAAAAAGATAGAAATCAATGCCAAAAACATTCTCCATGGTTAAGGTATTGTAATCCATGTCTTTAAAATGATTCAAAGTGCTAAAAATCAAAGACCCACTTCGAATCTACTTGAAAACCTCTTCAAAGTTGTTTTCCAATGGAGAAATACTCCAAGAACTCTAAAAAATGGAATAAAACTAAAACTGGACTTAGAAAATAAAATCAGGACTTCTTAAAGCTCTTTCTAAAATTCAATTATAGTTTCCCAAATTTTGGCTGTAGGGACCATTAGGCGAGCTATGTCGGCTGTCGCCGACCAAGTCAGCGACACGCCAATAGCTCCATCTCATCTCCAGTCTTCCTTGGCTTTATATCCTCAAGGCTCTATAACTTTAGGGTATCGAGATTGTGTCGTTGATCCAGTCGGTGGTCCGCTGAAGGTCAAACCTCATCGCCAAGTTGGCTTTTTTACAAGGGGTTGGCAGTCTGGAACTTTAGGCAGGCTAAAGTGCCAATCAATGACGATTCTCAGCTTTTGTTATCTTCAACCGTTTCATCTTTTAAGCTTCTTTTTCCCGGTAGTGTCCTTGTTATCTCCTTTGCCTTCATTGCTGCAAATCAACACTTTAACATCAGTTTAGAGCATAAGTTAAGCATTTGAGGATAATAAACTATAAAAACCAACCCCTAAATAAGTCAAAATCTAGGATTCATTAGCCATCAGCCCGCTTCAACTTTATTTGATCTAGGCTCTACCTATTCTTATGTGTCTTTGTATTATGCTTCTCGTATGAGTATGAGCTCTAAGACCATGGCAGCACTGCTGCGTGTGTTGACCCCCATAGGTTAGTCTTTCATAGTGGATCATGAATTTTGATCTTGTTTAGTTACTATCTAGGGGCGGGATATCCCGACTGACCATACATTGCTTTATGTACTTGCCTTCAATGTAATTCAAGGTATGGACTAGTTATTCCCCTACCGTATGGTCTTAGATTACTTCTCTAGCATCATTATCTTAGCCTTTCATAGTATTCCCCCGATGGTGTGGCAGTGCTTCATTAGTAGAACAATGGTTGGGGTTATCTCTTTTTCTTGGCCTCGTAGGCTAATTCCTAGAGGGTGTTTGTCTTATTGGGCTTATGTCTGTGAATTTAAAGATGTGTTTCCTACCGACCTACCTAGCCTACCTTAGGGCACAATATTTATTTCTCTATTGAGCTTGAGCTAGGTACTTAACCTATTTCTATTGTGTTATATCTGATGGCTTCTATGAAGCTCAAAGAGCTCAATGTTCATCTTTAAGATCTATTGGGTTAGGGGTTCATTAGTCCAAGTATAACACCTTCGGGAGCTCCTATTTTCTTTGTTAATAAGGATGATACTATCCACATGTGTATTGGCTATAAATAACTGAATAAGGAGACAACAAGCAACCATTACCCCATGCCTAGGATTAACGATCAATCTGACCGAATTTAGGATGCGACAGTGTATTTGAAGATTGATTTGAGGTCCAACTACCATTAGTTGAGGATTAGGATATCCGACATCCCTATGAGCACATTTAGGACTCGATATAGCCATTATGAAATCCTAGTGATGTCTTTTAGGTTGACTACAGTCCATGTGGCCTTCATAAATTGAATGATGCAGGTATTTAGATCGTATCTTGATTTGTTTGTCATTTTTTTGTAGATGACATTCTAGTATACTCACAGAGTAGGAATGATCATGAGCATCATATGAGGATTGTGATCAAGAAGATTAACGGCAATATGCTAAGTTCTCAAAGTGCAAATTTTGGCTTAAGTTTGTAGTATTCTTGGGGCATGTTTTTTTCAAGGATGGCATCATGGTAGATTTACTGAAGATTAAGGCTATTCGTGATTGGGCTAGGCCCATTAGGGTTACTAAGGTCAAAGTTTTATTGTATTTGCAGGTTACTACAAACAGTTTGTGGAGGGATTCTCCACTATTACATTATCTCTTACTCGATTGACTCACCTAGTTGTTCTTTTTGAGTAGTTTGAGCAGTGTGAGTGGAGCTTTCACAAGCTCAATGAGTTGCTTACTACGACTCTTATATTGACTCGTTCGATTGAGGGCAAGGGCCTCACGGACTATTTTAATGCATCAGATGTTATCTTGGGTTGTGTATTGTTGGCGATGATCTAGGTTATTGCTTTTGCATCAAGGCACCTTAAGTTGCATGAGTACAACAACCCACTCATGACTTGGAGTTGGCGGTGGTAGTTTTTGTGCTTAAGAACTTAAGGCACAACCTGTATGGATTTTCTTAGAAGATCTTCACTAATCGTAGGAGTCTTCAGTATATCATGAGCTGGAGGGACCTTAATTTAAGAAGCATCATTGGATTGAGCTTCTGAAAGACTATGACCTCTACATTCTCTATCATCAAGGCAAGACAAATATAGTGGAAAAATTCTTGAGCCAGAAAGCAGTGAGTATGGGTAGTCTAGCCTTTATGTCTACTGTGGAGGGAGCTTTAGCTTTGGAAATTCAGTAATTAGCTAATTAATTGATTTGGTCGGATGTTTTAGATTTTGGGCATGTCTTAGACTATGTGGGAGTTTTGTCCTCTTTGCTTGGTCATATATATAACCATCAATTTGAGGATAAGGTGTTGATGACACTTTGATACCAGGTGTTAGCAGGTGATTCCGATCAAGTTACCTAGATTCAAATGATGTCTTGAAATTTTATGTCATATTTGTGTCCTGATAGTTAGGGGTTTGAGCCAGTAGATACTTTGTGAGGTGCACGATTGTAGAAACTCTATTCATCCAGACACCACAGAGATGTGTCATGACTTGAGGCAGCAAAACTAGTGGGGGGCATGAGGAGAGATTGCAGACTATGTGTCCCGTTGCCTGAGTTTCCAATAGGTGAAGGCTCAGCATTTGATACCTAGTGGTGAGTTTAATAGATTTATCATTCCAAAGTGGAAGTGGGGTCACATCACTATGGGATTTTTCGCGGGTTTGCTTCATGTTTTTAGATGTGTTAAAATTATTTGGGTCATCATTGATTAATTGATCAAGTCAACACACTTTATCCCTATTCACTCTTCATTCAGTGCTGAAAGGTTGGCCCGTATCTACATTCAAGAAATGGTTCATCTTCATGGTGTACCGGTCTCTATTATATATCAGATTTGGATGCTTAGTTCACCTCTAGCTTTTGGAGGACCTTTCATGAGGAGTTGGGCACTCGCGTTGACCTTAGCATAGCCTTCTACCTAAAAAATGATGGCAATCGAAGCGTACTATTTAGGTTTTTGAGGAAATGTTTTGGGATTGTGTCTTGGAGTTTAGAGTTCATTAGGACTGGTTCTTTCCTTTGGTGGAGTTTGCATACAACAATAGCTAGCACTCTAGCATTCATATGGCACTTTTCAAAGTCTTATATGATACACGTTATTACTTCTCGGTTGGTTGGTTTGAATATACATAGCCTTGACTGCATGGTATTAACTTTATTCAGTAGGCTTTGGACCAAGTGAAGGTGATTTAGGATAGGCTTCGCATAACTTAGAGTAGGCATACGAGTTATCTTGATCTTAGTTGGCAACCTTTAAGGTTTTTAGTTGGTGTTACAGTGTTCCTTCGCGTGTTACCCATGAAGGGCCTGATGAGATTTGGGAGGTGAGGCAAGCTTAGCCTAAGGTATATCGAGCCTTTAGAGATCTTCCAAATAGTGGCGAGGTTGTATATGAGTTAGCCCTACATCCAGAATTCTCACCTATCCACCCAGTCTTTCATGTTTTGATGGTACACCGATGTGTTCCTGCTGAGTCGTGTGTACTTTAGTATAATGAGGTAGAGTTGGATGACCGTCTGACCTTCGTGAGGAAGAAAATATCCATTCTAGCAAGAAAAGTATGGCCGTTGCGTTTGGGAGCCAACCCCATAATCGCACCCCTAAAATTGGGGTTTTAGCCACACATCATAAAAAACAAAAAAAATTATACCTACCATTATAAAAGCCATGAATGTGTTGAAATGAAGAAGTTATCTTCAACACGCACTTTGATTTCACTTTAAATTGTCAATTACAAGAGTGTATTCTTAAACCCCCAAACTAAAAGGTGTTTCTAACAAGGTAAAAGAATAAAAACTTCTCCCAAAAGTACCAAACACAAATCTCATACAGAAATTTGATAAAAATTCTCATCCTTTTTCTCTCTCCTTTGGGCTATTTGTAGTTTTTGAAAAGTTGGTCCAAAATTCAAAGCATGACTAACTCGGCAACATTAGTTGGGATCGCCCAACATGTTTGGTGAATCGCACATCGTTCCTGAGCTGACCCTTTACTTGCTTCATGCTTTAGGTGTTTGAACCATAATTGGTGGACATGATTGAGTCTTCTTTTCACATTCGGCTGGTCGTCAATTACAACTTTGTTTTTCACCTTTTAAGCTTTCACTTTTCTCAGAGTTTTGTCACCTTTGGCGATGGTCTTCTAGTTCGCCCTTTCAACTTTGGTGAGTCGCCATTTTATTTTTAGTCCGCCAACCTATCTTGAATATTTCAATTGTGAGCACTATTGCTATGGGCTAGGTAAGGCCACTTGGGTGATCCACCCTTTTGTTTAGAAGACTACCACTTGGGAGTTTATACTCCTTTCAATGTTTCTGGCCTCTTTTTCAAGTATTAATCCTTTCCTTCTACTTTAGCTTTCATAACGGCAAAACATCAAAATATCATCAAAATAAGATAAAGTTAGGCATTGAGGAAACTAATTGTTTGTCACGCCCCAAACTCAAGGGGCGCAACTGGTTCCTAATGCCAAAACTCAGTCCCAAGTCGACCCTGCTTAACAATTTGCTACTAGCGCATGGAAGCCATACGCAATCAAGAAAACAAACAAGTATATCTCGACTTAAAACTAAGCCCTCGACTGGCAAGGCCCCTGTCAACAGATCTATAAAAGAAACAGCTACTCCCAAGAGTTCATATAAAGAAATAGACAATTAGCAAAAAAGTCCTAATTGGGCCATCGAGGCCACCATGATCGCTATACCAAAACTGAAAGCGACTATCTATCAAGACAATACATCAAACAACTCACAAGCTTCAGAAAACCAACAAACTAGGATAGCATGTCCATAACGTAGCTATATACCTCACACACTAGTCTGCAAGCCTCTAAGAGTAGTAAAGATTAACGGGACAGGCCCCAACCTACCCATAAAAATATATCTAAGAAAAGCTAACAAACCTCCCAACTCTGGAAGCTCCGGAGGAAAAGGGCTAGCCAACCAAATAGAAGTCAATCCTACTGCTGAGGAGGTCTACTGTGTCATTTGTCGGGATCTGCATACATGAATGCAGCGCCCCTAGGAAATGGGGCGTCAGTAAAAAATAATGTACAAAGTATGAAAGGCTATAGACTAAATGAGCAAGTATCATAATATACCAAAAGCAATCAGGTAAGGAAATCAAAATCTAGATAAGGAAGCTAACCCACTACTGAATCTAAAAAATACAAAAATGATCAAACAACAACCTAACCAAGCCCCCATAAACTCAGTAGGTACAAACAACATACCACCAACGTAGGGCCCCATAAGCCACAAAGGTGCCAACTCAATCTACATAACCCTATCGGTTGCCCTTGTCTTTGTAAGAAGTCATATAGCCCTTTTTGCAATGATATAGCCCCGTAGGCAGCACATAGCCCTCTTAAACAACATCATAGCTCTGTGGGTTGCACTTAGCCCTCTTTTGCATCAACATAGCCCTGTAGGCAACACATAGCCCTCTTTGGCGTCAAAATAGCCCTGTAGGCAACACATAACACTCTTGGGCGTCAAAATAGCCCTGTAGGCAACACATAGCCCTCTTAGGCAATAGCATAGTTCTATTAGACAACATCATAGCCCCCATAGGCAGTTCAGAGCTCAACAGCTAACCACAATATCCCCAAGGGCGACAACAAACAATTGAATAAGCTAAAGGCGAGCAATTTAGCTATAAACAATATATATAGTATCCAAGTCGTTCCTAACTTAGGTTCGTTCTTAACAGATTATGAGTCCCTATAATGAGGATTTATCACCACTCAATCAGCCAACCACTCACAAATACATCTACAAGATCACCAACATTAACTACCCTACTATATCACTCTCAAGCTCAAAGGAAATATGTTGAACGAAGGGAATAGCCTTAACATACCTTTTCCTAATTTATGCTGAAAATACCTCTATCCGCACCACTACAACACTAAAGAAAAAGGTAAAATCAATCAGTAATTAAGGATAAAATTACTACGACAATTCGACAATCGATACAGAATCCTATCGTAAATTACTATCCAAGACCTCAGGTATCCGTAAACTGCTAAAAAGTTGGTTCCTACATTTCTTTTCACGCCCAGAACACTTGAATAAATCAAAACACTGAAATAAATCCTGCTGCCACAACCTCCACGGAGCTACACCGCTCAATTCACCGTGAAAATTATACCAAAATGACGAGCTCGACGTAGGGCAATTTTTGATAAGGAGCCAAGAAGAAATCATGAACACAGAAGGATGATTTGAGGAGTAATTCTCTGATTTTCGTGGGTTTCTTACAAGTTGGAATGAAGAAAAATGAAGAAGTTGCTATCTTATAAGATTCCACTAACCTGGTGGACCCACCTTACATGCCTGCTTGCGCAGTCTCGCGAAAACACGAATATCTCTCTATTAAGAAGTCGTATGAACAAAAGGTTTGATGTGTTGGAAACTAGACTAGTATACCTTCGATTCAATAGGTCGTGGGCCCCATATCTATTTATATATTAGGAGAAAACCTCCGAGACATTTGACCCAAATTTTAGAGAAATCTTTAAAAAGGAAAATACAATAACTTTCGCCAACTTTTATTTTGCAACTTACCTAACTTCAAAACCTGACATACAACCCTTGAACACTTAAAATATGACATACCACATCAATCTTAATTTATTACTCACCCTCCTTGTCTTTCCACGAAGGTACGAGTTAATTAAGACGTTTCAAAAAGTCAGGGTGTTACATTGTTGGACTAAAAAGGCCTTATATGAGTGTAGATCTACCACTCATTAACAAATTCAACTTAAAGTTTTGCTTGTCCTCAAACAAATCAAGAACTGAATTAGTTCAACAAGAGTGTCTATAAAAGTTCTCAGTGAAAGTTAACATGCAAGTGGCACCAAAAAACTACTATCAATCATAGGCAACACTCAATCAAGCTCAACAAGCTTCCAATATTGACTAGGCGGTATCAATCCAATCTCAAGCTCGCTAGCGCTTCCTTTCTAATGCAAAACCATGTTTCAATAGATCCATTCAAGTGCTCGCATATCATGAACAATTCCATGCTCTCATAAATCTAATGAATAAAGAAGTGAAGAATATGTACGCCTCTCATTCTCCGGAAGAGAAATACATGCAAGCTTCATCCCATAGATTTGCCCATATTTTCAAATCTCCACACGACCTAGTGTATTCAAGATCTCAAAGGTTTTTTTCAGAATTTTAATGAGGATGATGGTAAAGTTATGGTTAATTTTGGCTCAGTGAGTTCACTTTTTCAAAGCATCGTGGTACTCATGTCCACCTTTTGTGAACTTCCTTCCATTCTTTCACTTAGAGACTCAAACCTCAATTTTTCATTCAGTTTATTAGGCACCCCTTTTATTTCATCACACTTTCTTTTCCATTTCAACTTGTAGACATTTTTTTCTTTTTTTATGAAGGACAGTTTCTTTATTTTTGCAACAAAATTCAAAGTTGAGTCTCACTTTTCTTTCTTTACTTTCCACTTGGCTCTCTTTCTTCCTTCCATTCGACAACCCAACTTAGGCTTTTGTACTAAGTTGACTATTCAAAAAATTAATGTTTAGAAAAGGAATTATAGGTGAAAAGTTAGGGATATTTCAGCTCAAGAGGTTTCAACAAGGTTGACAACAAATGGTTTAGGCTCAAATGGTGTAAAGATGGTTGCACAATCTCATAGGATAATCACAAAAGGTATGGACATTTGGGTTTCCTATCAAAATTTGTGCCCAAGATCATTTCTTGCTTTCACCAAAGTTAGAAAATAAGACCAACAAAGCAAATTCTAGGATTTAACAATCATGCTTTCAAGTAGGACCTCATCACACATGACACATCAAACACAGTCATTTAGCACAACTCTACAAAATCAAAAAGCTTGCATGCGATGTTCATTGTAAGGCTCACATTAATACGAATATAGTTAACACAAGAATCCAAAAGATCATTCAAAAGCAAAGCCACACATATTTATTCTTTCAACACTCATTGAAAACACATTTCTTCTTATAACTCCAATCCAAGAAATTGATATTGAACGGAATCGATCCTCGAATATCAACAATGAAAACTTAAACATTTCAAAAACATCCAAACTCATGGGGAAAAAAGTAGAGAGACACAAAACAAATCAAACAGTCAAAATACTACAAATTACAAAAAATAAAACAAAAAATAACAAAATACAATAAAAAAAGGGAAATATAGGCAGAGTTGCCTCACCCCTCAAAAATTAAAGCAACAGTGTCCTCAATACTATAAAAAGTAAGTACGGGAGCCGAGTGATATAAAGATCCCTCTGACAAGCTATGTCTGTGAAGTGCTCCAATCTAGAGTCTTAATGGAAATGGCATCAACTCGGGCATCAATACCTCGAAAAATAGGAGCAATAGTCATCATGGTTGCATTAACCAGGACATCAGTGCCCAGGACATCTATAAGAGGAATGTCAGAATCTAAAGAAACTCTAGTTGTGCTGATTGTGGAAGTCTCTAGATCAGATCTCTCCAATGTGGCATGCACTATCATTTCCTCTATATCCTGAAACTCTGCAATGTCTCCGCAATTCTATTTCACAAGAACTCATTCTCATCAGTCTCCTCCTCAACTTCCTCACCAACATCATCAGAAACATAATCAGGCAACTCAGCAACACCACTAGGTGAATGAACTCCTCACCTCACAAAGAGGGAGCACCTCAGTCCTATCAGGCAATGAGATTTTACCCCAAAGCATCAAAATATCTATGGACCTTAGCTGGTCCATATCAGCCATAAGAGTAGTAAGGTCTCCTCTTATCGTAGTCAACTTAGTAGAGCTTCCTTCACTCTTTTCACGACTCCTAGTACATCCAAAATTTGACATGACATATAAGACCCTGAGAGGTTGATGAGTCTGAGATTTTGACTCATTTAGGGCTTTGTTTTGATAGTATAAGTGTCCTAAAATACCTATTTTATGCTCTGAACTAATGTCAAAGTGTCTATTTGCAGCTATGAAGGCTACAAAGCAAGGCAAGGACACTACTGGGCAAAAAGGACTAACAAGCTGAAGAAGTGAAGAAAAGTGATCTTGGTGATCGCCAAGAGCACTCAGCGAACCGCCGAGTGGTTCTTTAGCTCGCCGAATGTTCCAGCGTGCCATCCCTGGGGAAGAACCAACTTGGCTACAGGAATGCACTGTCGGTGAATCGCCGAATGACTCCGCGATGGCAACCTTGATCGTCTAAAGTTACAAGACATGAAGGACTGATGGCCAATGGACATTGGCGACGGAAAGGAGAAAAGGGCGGATCGATGACTGGCGCGCGAACTTCAAGGTTTTAAAGGTTAAATGGTTTAAAATTTCTAAATGCTTTCACTTTCCTACTTTTTAACTCCCGCACTCTCTCATCCAATATTATTTCTTTCATATTTTTTGGATATTTACTCTCATTTTATTAGGATCTTTTCTCGGGATTAATTTTTGGGATTTCTTTGCCACATAGCATTTCAAATCTATTTCGGCATAAAAGGTTGGTTTTCCAAACTCCGAATTCTATATGTTGTTGATCTCGAATGAAATTAGTATTTCATTGTTGATATATCCGTGTTGTGTTGTTGGATTGGTAATGTGATTGTTGGATTACCCGTATTTAAATGTATTAGTGCTTAAATAATCATAAATGGTTTATTCATGTGTCAATAGTTCATTAATTGTGGGGTTATATTAATATTGTGTTGGGTCTAGCGGGGCTGAAGTCTGATTAACCCCGGATTGTGCTAATTGTCATAGTTTGCCCAATGATGGAGTGGCTGATGTCATTCTTAAGGGTAAAATACGTCAATTGGCCAATTTTTGACCAAATCGGGGGAAGTCTGGTACCTTGAGGGCATGGGTAGTATGGGTCTTACTTTAATTTCATAATGTGAGTGTCTAATTTTTATTTTGTGGGCTGTGTATTGATTTTGAAGTACGGGGTGAAAACTTGCACGTTGCGCCTTTTGGCGAGCTGGGTTGACCTCGCCGAAGGGTTCGGCGGTTCTCCCAAGTCCCCCTAGATCACCCTTTATTTCATTAATTTGTGAGTATATGTTCTGTAATTTTCGGCTATAAGCCTGAGCTCGCCAAGTTCACTCAGTGACTCACCGAAAGTATCTTCTAATCGCCTTTTTGTGCCCCTTTTCCCTGAAATTATTTTTTAACTTTTGGCGAGCTACTTCTAGTTCGCCGAAAGTTGTCGGCGATCCGCCAAATATCCCTAGATATCGTCGACCAGCCCCACCTGGCTGCTGAAGTGGTTCGGTGAGTCTTCCTGCAGTTTTCTTTTTTGATATTTTTCCTAGCGTTGTCTAACATTTCCCACTTGTTCTTGCAGGAATATCTAGACCCTAGGTCGCTGGTAAAGACATGCCGCCCCAAAAGTTGTCACGCATAGTTGTTATAAATGAGGAAGTAGTTGCTTCCCGAGAAAAGGTGACAAAGCTACCTCCAAAGGGAGGTAAAGCCAAGGGCAAGACACCCGTGGTTGTGACATCGAAGGACGCAATCTCCGAGAGAAAAGGGGTATACCAGACACACCTTACCACATCCGGTAGTGAAGGGGACTCACATGATTCTCAAGCTTCTATCTCCGAGCATGAGAACGACAAGTTATTGCAGGCCAAGAGAGTGGAGCTACGATCTTAAGCTATGAACGATGCGTCTAGGATCTCAGTGCCTCCGACACCTACCCCTTCAGCTTCTGCTCTAGTTCCTCCTCCAGCACAGACACTAGTGCAGGCACAACTAGTGCAAGGTCCTCCTCCCCGGTCCTAGATCGATTACAGGTCAAGGGTCTGAGGACCATTCTAGAGGAAACAAGATTATCTACCGATGGTGTGCTGAACATGTACCTAGAGGTGTGGAGCACTCCAAAGTACCACGAGTTTGAAATTTTCACTAAACCTCGAGTCCCTTATACTCCAATTAGGTCCGGGACTTCTATGTAGAGTATGGAGAGCAGGTCCCCAAGGGAAACAAGAAAGCTAGCATGTTCAAGCTGAATGATTTTGTGGTTTTCAAAGGGAAGAAAGAAAAGTGTCTATGTTCAGATATAAATGCGGTACTGGGCTGCCCGTTGGACATCATGCATGATTATATTTACCTGGTAGAAAAGAATACTTTAGAGGATCTCAAGGTGTGGGTGGAACCGCTCATCTCCGATGTCACCCAGAGGTGGATTGAGGCTGGTGCACCGATAGAGAAGAAGGACTTGAATGTGGCTGCCAGATATCGGTTCGGGTTCAGAAGTAGCATTATTATGTTGTTCCAGAATGAATCGATCCTTAGACAACCGAAGGCAACATGTTTAGGGTCAATCATTGATCGCCATAGGTTGAATCTGGGGCTACTAACTGAGTAGAAGATCGCCAGAAAGGCCAAGCAGCGTAAGACTTGACTTTCATTCCCAGTACTGATCACAAAATTATACAGACGGACCCATGTCCCGGGAGATGTGAAGATGGATGCGGAGATCACACCCACTTACTCTACTGACATCCAGGGTATTGAGACCGAGTACAAGCGGGATGAGACTGACAGCCGGTTGTCGAATGAGTCTGGTGTGAGGAACATTGAATGCTAGCTAGAAAGTGTGGAATCTTGTTTGATAATTGTATCAATGCCTTATGTGGTGAGGTTACATTGAACATTGTGCTTGATGAAACCTAGAATTTTCCCTGTGGTCTGACTGATTGAGTGAAGCAATCAATTGAAATGATCTTCGGCAAGAATTTTGAAGAGTGAACCAAGTTGACAATATACCTCTTTGTGGCCAACCTTGTGAGATGTGTGAACCTTGCTTAGCACCTTTTGAGCCTATCCTTTTCTTGGAAGAAACTTGAACAATTTGACCTCTTTATCCCATCACCCATAACCTTCATGAAGTATTGGTTCGTTTGAATAGCCAACTTAGGCCAAAAGCCTAAGTTGAGGGTGTGGTGAGAAAGAAAAGAAAGAAAGTCAAGAAGTGTGAAGAATCCCCCTTTGATGCATTGGTTTTGAAAAGATAGAACCCCTCCATATGAAAATAAAAAAACAGAGAAAGAAAATAAAGAAAAGAAAGAAAAGAAAAAGACTGAGAAAGAGAAAAAGTTGTGAAATAAAGTGTGTGAAAATAGTGAAAGAAATGGGATATCTGGTGATTCATTAGCTGAATAATTAGGTGAGTCATGAACATGTTTGAATTAGAAAGAGAAGGAGAAAAGGTGATTTTTAGGCCATACTTCATGAAGGTAGAAGCCACTAAGCCTAAATGACCATATATTTACGCTCAGCCCCATTACAAGCCTTAAGAAAGCCTTTGTGATCTTGACTGAGCTGAAACAAATGTTGATTGGAAAATAAGGGCAAGACTATGGGTGGAGTCATGCATGTGTTCATCTTTTTGAGTGTGAGAGTTGTATGTGATTCCGGGACTTTAAATTTTTGAGAAAGTTTGTCTGAGTATGGATTCATCTTTGTTGTGAGGGCATTTGAGTACCTTTGATGAGCTTGAACTTGTATTTGAAGCAAGCATTGTGAGCTTGAATACACTTGATAATGGTGAGTCACAATTTGACACTTCGAGTGCACAATTGATCAGCGTATGTGTAGTTTGACCCTTTTTGTGTGCATTTAAGTTGAGTCTTAAGCAACACTATTTGGAGACGTCCTTATTGAACTGATTGCTCTTGAGTTTTACGTGAGGACAGGCAAAAAGTTTAAGTTGAGGGTGTTGATGAGTCCGAGATTTCGACTCATTTAGGGCTTTGTTTTGATAGTATAAGTGTCCTCAAATGCCTATTTTATGCTCTAAACTGATGTTAAAGTGTTGATTTGCAGCTATGAAGGCTAAGGAGCAAGGAAAGAACACTACTGGGCAAAAATGAACTAACAAGCTGAAAAAGTGAATAAAAGTGATCTTGGTGATCGCCAAGACCACTCGGCGAACCACTAAGTGGTTATTTAGCTCGCCCAAAGTTACAGCATGCCACCCATCGGTAAGAACCAACTTGGCGACATGAATGGACAGTCAGTGAATCGACGAATGACTCCGCGATGCCAACCTTGATCACCCAAAGTTACAGGACCTGGAGTACTGATGGACAATGCAAATTGCGATGGAAGGGAGCAAAGGGCTTATTGCCGACCTGTTCAGCGAGTCGTGCCTTATTTCGCCTACTGGCCTTTCAGGACAAAAATTGGGCAACTATAAATTGAAATTTCAAAATTCAAAGACTAAAAGTTCTGATCCCCAAGATTGAAAGTTAGAGTTTTCTCTTAGTTTTTGAGTTTCCATTGTAGACTTTGATGATTTCTAAGCTTAACTTTGAGGATTTGCAAGTGGGTTTTTTTTAACTTAATCAATTTGGCGCATTGTAAAGGCTTGGAGACTTTTACCCAGCTAATGGCTAATCTAATTGGTAATTGTTTTTATATTTTTATGATGCTTAGGTAAAACCCCAATTCATGGGATGTGATCATGTGATTATGGGTTGTATTAGCTTTTGGGTATTGTTATTTACTTATTTTAAATGCCTAATTGAAGTGGCTTTAATCATTAGTTGTGTTTTAATCTATGAATTATAGTTGCCAATGCAATTCTAGCTTAGAGTTCTGGTCTTGCTTGAGAAAGTGGTTTTAGAACCAAAGATTACAATTAATGATTGTAGTTGTTGGGTTTATATGGTTTCAGCTCGAGAGAGTGAATCCTAAAGTCGATTCTACCTATCTAGCTCGAGAGAGTAGGGGTATCAAGGTTTTGGGCTGTTTATATGGATAACCTTGTTGAGGTTCGAGAGAACTCACTTGGATCGTAGTAGTTGTTCGGGATAAAAACGTTGTACTTATAGTCTAGCCTGCCCACTGAGATTTAGCAATTCGTTAGTAATTTCAATTACCCATATAGAGAAATTGGCCTATAATCAATCACATCCGAGAATTCCTCTCCATATTGTTGTTTCCCCTGTTTTCGTATTTGTTTTGTCTGTTCATTGCAAATCTAAACCCCATATTTGACATTCGTTGTCAACCCCTTAGACCTATTTGTATGTTTTCGATAATTTGTATTCTTATAGCCGCTTAGACCACATTTGTACTTCATAATTGAATTCGAACATTGTACCACTTTCTGTGGATTCGACTCCAACTCTTTGTTGGGTTTTATGCTAGATAATGATGGTCTACACCTAGAATTGGAAGTGGTGTAATCTGAGCGTTAATCAAAGGGCTTACAGAAGCCACTTAGCATGCATCATACAAGATAATAGAAACAAAAGAGTTTAAATGTAACATTTCATATAAAAGAGTTAGAAACAAAATAGCGGATGTCTTATATTAGTCTCAAAGCCATCTATTACATCAAAAGGAAGTCATTACGGCGTAACCCATACATCATATATAAAATCTGAAATGGAAAGACATGAAGCAATAAAAGAGTCTCGGTCCTCGTTATATAAGGATCACCAATCTTCAATATCTATATGACATCACTTGTTATGAGTATGGGAGGTAAGAGCTTTAGACCCACATTAGAAAAACAATGTAGGAAAAAGTATGTGTTAGTGCATGGAGTGTACCAACTCTGATAGCAATGCATCAGAGTTATGAAATCATGCTAAAAGGGACTTTGAATTATATTCAATGACCAATCTAAATCATAAAATAACATCTTAGAAAACATTAGTAGTAAACATGGTAAATGAAAGCTAGAAATCTTTAAAATGCATTTGAGATACATTTAGAAGGTAACCTTAGTTCATTCTTGTGGAAGATTTGCCTTTAATCGACATAGACCATGTGAGATATAAAATGGAACTCGGTGTCTATCCCACACCAAAATGAGATGTCCTTAATTACGAAGGTAAGAACCATGAACTTTTAGCTTAGGTGGATTCACTAGCTAATGTCTATCTAAGACTACCTATGGTGGCCCTTAGTTATGGGACAAGGGTATTCGCCACTTGTCCACTCGGTGCTAAGAATAAATCCTATAGAATAGTCATTAATCTTAACTTGTCTTAAAATTATGGAACTTGGGTAATCTCTGTTTGTCTTATCATCCATGGAAGGGCACATCAAGTAGCCAATCAAAGCTAGAATTCATTAGAATAGCTCTAAATTATTGATTAAAAGTTTAGTTGTGAAAACCTTTCAATCCTATGAATCCTTCATGTGAGAAAATCCATTCACAAACATGTTTTGAGTAGTATGCGAGAAATCCTTTCACAATAACACAACACATCGATGCTTTACTCTCAAAGCAACAATTATTTTCATCAATTTGACAAAGAACATACATATCTTCCTAAATTCATCTTTAATCATTCAAAAGCTTCATCATATGATAAAAATCTATGAATTATGGATCATGCATGGGTTCAAGTAAATTCAACTTAAAAACCCGTGATTATCTAAATTGATGCATAAAAAGAAATAAAACAATCAATTAGAGCATAATTGGAAAGAACCGATGAGATTGAATAAACACCCCAATTTCAATTAAAGATTCTAACTTGTAAAATTAGAGAATTTAGGAACTCTATCGAGGAAATGACTCAATAGGTGAATACTATCATACCTTCATTCCAAAATCCCAAAATTAATGGTTAATTTGGAGACTTTATCTTGAAACCCTAGCCTTCTTGTTCAAGCTTTTAGAGAGAGATGCTAGCCTTCTTCTTCAAGCTTCTATAGAGAGAGATAGTGGGAAGAACTTGGAGGGATTTGATGAAATTTGCCAAATGATTTGGACTAGTTAGATTTTAGGCTTAAAAGGCTTATATGGGGTCTAGTATTAGAATTAAAATGATTAGGGAAAAGACCAAAAAGGTCCCTTAAAATTAACTACCGACTCAACCTACGATTAACACCTATGGTCCATAGGTCCACTTACGGACCATCCTGGTGAGCCATAGGTCAAGTACGAGTACCTTAAATTTACCCACTTTCATTGGCTCTCATGTATGGTCCGTTGATCTTCCTACGGCCCGTACATGAAATCCATCATTCCCAACATAGACCTTCAAAATTTCACTATGTCTGGGACTCATTAACTAGACCTACTTATGATTCATACATGGGATAACGAACCACCCTGGTGAACTGTAAAAAGAGTATTGGAATTTGAATTTTAAAATTATTCACCCCACCACCTACAATTTCCACTTACGACGCGTAAGAGCACCTATGGTCCGTAGGTTGTTACCGTAGACACATATACCATGTATGAAACTTTTGCATTTTTCCTTCTTTTCAAATCCGAGGTGTTACAACATCTCCCCCTTGAAAACATTCGTCCAGGAATGGGACTCAAGACATCATAGGAAGCATAGAAAGTAAACCGAACAACCCAAGATCTGGCACAGTAAGTGATGTCTGGATCACCGACTGCTTACTCGTCCCCGCAAGATGTGGCACGTTTTCATATATGTTCTCCTCTTATATCTGTATCTTCTCCTCATCGGTCTCAGCATCCGATTCGCTCACTGTGGTCGCATCACGCTGTACATCGCCGATGGTGGCTGGAGGAATATCAGGAGCATCTAAATCATCAGCATCCTTCAGTAATGAAGTGAAGTCGATAGACTTCAGATAGTCTACGTCCTCTTCAAGTCTGCTACCTTGTCCTGCCAATCCGTAACCTCGGAGGCCGCTCCCCGTCTTCTCTAACAAGTTGTGACTCTCACAGCCAATTTATCAACAGAAGTCTAGAGGGGGTAAGTACAACAATGATGGCACTCTCAATCATTCCTGATATGGATCTCTCAAGTTGGGTCGCCCTCACATCAGTTGAATAAGCCAAGTGCCCCATCTTCAGGATCATGGCCTGAGTAATCTTGATTGGCTGGGATGAGGTGGAGGTCCTCGTAACCTGTGAAGAAGTAGAAGGGGCAGAAGTACCTGAAGGCCTGGAGGCCGGAGCAGGCGAATATACCTCTATAGGTATCGAATCCATATCCACCTCCGGGGATGTGTCCACCACATCTACCCTTCTTCTGTTAGTTTCCTCTCTAGTATATTCAGCGTCAATGCGACGGATGTCAGTAGAGGAGGATGGGATAATATCAAGATCTCTAGCAGCATCCCGTGGCATTCCAACATGCCAGTAAAAATTTGTGATCAGTACGGGGAAGGGCAAAGAGGTCTGCTTCTTCTGGGCTCTCATGGCCATCTCCTACTCTATGATAAGGCCCAAGTTGAGCTGCCTCTTTGATAAAATAGACCCTAGGCAGACTGCTTTTGTATGTCGGAAGATGGATTTGTTCTGTAAAAGCATAGGTGAAGTACTGATGAATTCAAACCAATAACGGGCAGATATATTCAAATCATTCTTTTCGATCTCCACTCCCATCTCAATCCACCTAGGAGTGGTATCAGTAATAAGGGGGGAAAGCCAACCCTTTAGATCCTCTAGAATTTGTGTCGTAAGAAGACCATCATATGAGAGTGAAGACCCTGGAGGCCTATCTAATACAACATTAACGTACTCCTCACTGCAGTTCACTTCTACACCTCGAACAGTGACCGACTTAACCGATCTGAACTCGCTGGCCTTCTTTTTACTCTTTGGCACTAGTTCACCATATGTTTTGTAGAACTCATAGACCTATGAAGGAATATACGGAACTCGGGTTGGGGTCCGGTGAAAATCTGGAACTGGTGCCACTGTAATAACTCCGATACACTGGGGTACTTGCCTTCCAGACCCTCGGTAGATAGAAGTTTCTCCTTAAGGATGTTGCGCAAAGAGTCTCCTTTCAACCTGTTGAGGAATCTAGGTGCAGGAACGATTGGTGGCACGGGAGCGATAGGAGGTGACGGAGTTGGCAGTGATTCTGCTGGTGTGGATGCATGAAGAACTCTGGTGGACGTGGGGTGAGATCTAGCCCGAAGCTCATTCCTTCGGGAAATCAAAGGTTGCTTGTCTTTAGGCTCAGACAAATCAACCTAGATGTCAACATCCACTCTCTCAGATGTGTGCTTCTTTCTTTTTCCTTTGTCTCCCAGTAGGAGTTCTTGCCTTCTCTTCTTTGGAGGATTTGATCCCCCTTCATTTATAGTAATGCCGTGCTTTTTTCTGGGGTGGCCTATCTAGATTTGTTCGTACCATATTTGCAATACATCAGAGAAAGATTAGTATATATTAATATCAAATCACCGAAGATTAACTGTAGACAGACTGGCCGATCTAGTCGGTGAAACGCCGAATCTCTTTGGTGAACTGGATCGAGCTCGCCGAAGGGCTTGGTTCAAAATTCTCAGCAAGTCGGCGAAGGGAGGTCCCGTTCTGCTAGCAAAGGCTAGCCAGCCGAAAGTTCCAGTGCAAAGAAGGTTCAGGGGAGCAAAAAGGGCAATCAAGAATACCTTCGGCGAGTCGCCGAGTGCTTTCGGCGACCTCGGTCTTCTCGTCAAAAGTTACAGAATCCAACTACTCATTAAGCATGAAATTAAAGGCGAGATGGGGACATTAGGCAAACCGTCGAGTGGTTCGGCGAGCTCGACCCAGCTTGCCAAATGGCCTAACGTGCCTATTTTCAACACAACTTCTCGAATTCAACCTTGCAACCCCTAAAAAAAATCAAAGCATGCACTAGTTAAATTAAGCTCAGACCCATCACACCCATCACCTCGGGATACTCAGACTTCTCCCAGTTTTGCCAAATTCAACCATTTGACGACTTCTGCCCTTCAGAATGGTGTAACCCACTCTATCATTGTGCAATTTACACCATTTAGCACAAATATGGGCTACTCAAACTTCACCCAACCAATCTAACCAACATGCAAGCACAACCCCACAAAATTTAATTCATTTCAAAGTACAAATTTAAGGGCATTCGATGATCATAATCATACGGGTAAGATTATCAGATTAAAATCAACATTCAAACATTCTAATCCTATCAGAGAGGCCCAACACACTTTACTACGATAAGATCATTGTAAATGAGTAGAAATTTAATAAAATAAACACGGGGTTTGGAAAACCAATCTTTTATGCCAATTAAAGTATTTTGAAATGCTAGGCGGCAATGTAATCCAAAGACCGAGCACCAATCAACACCCAAAATACCTATGGAATGCAAATATTGAAAATACTAACTAGGTGAGAGTTTGCGAAGTTTGAAAGCGAGGGAAAGTGAAGATTTTGAAACTTTGAAATCATTGTCCTTTTAAAATCGTCTAGTTCTCGCCCATTCGGTGACATTAGTCGCGCTCGCCGACCCACTCAGTGACACACCGAGTATTCACTTACTTCGCCGAGTTTTACAGACCCTCTAGTTAATGTGGGGGTCCAAACGACGGTCTACGTCGGGATTGCCGACTTGGTCGGCAACTCGCCAATAATTACCTGGGATCGCCGAGTTTTACAGACTCCATTTTGAAGATGTCTTGAGTCAAACGGCGGATTAGGGCGGGTGTGCCAACCTACTCGACGATGCACCGACCGGACGTTTTAGCTCCCCAACCTGCAATTTTCAAACACTCTCCACACTTTAACCTGTAAAATCAACACACCATTATTTCTAAAACAAAAATAAAGCAATAAAGTGTTTTGGGTTGCCTCCCAAACAGAGCCTTAGTTAACGTCATGGCACGACGCAAGTCACTATTCAAACCTCATTCTCAGGGTTAGCCATAGTATCACTAGGTAACCCCTCTTTATGCTGTGAGTAGAGACATGATAGCACTTGGCCTATTTAGGCATCTTGTAGCTGAATAATCATGGAATGGGAGGTCATCATCTGATTTAGCATTTCAACATTCTCTTTTGTCTCATTCAACACTCTATCATGTTCCTCGATTTTGTGTAGAATGAGTGAGAGGACCTCTCCATTTTTTCCAACCTCATCCTGCTTCATCTTTTTACACTTGCGAGGGGGAAGGTACTTGCTCTTCTTTTTAAACCTTGCTTCCAACTTCATTACCTTCTTGGATAGATCATCCAGCTAAATCAACAATGTAGCCCATTTTTTGTCATTTTCTACTTCCTTGTTGGCTTTAACCATCCCATCAAGGCGTTGGGCTACTAATCTATATGGTTGTCGTATCAAACAACCTGCAAAAGGTTGATCAACAACGCTTCTATATTCGGGACCAAGGCCTCTATAGAAGCATTCTAGCAACAATTTGTCTGGCATTCCATGATTTGGTCACTGCTGTAGCAAAGCCTTAAATCTCGGCTACATATCATGGATAGTCTCACTTTCCAATTGCTGGAATTTTAGGAGGTTATCCCTAAAGTTCAATAACCTCAACCTGGGGTGATCTATTTGGTTAAAGTTTTCACCTTTTACACTCATTTTCGCGGTTTCAACAAACAATCGAGCAAACCAAAACTAAAAATTAAGTAAGTAGAGCTATCACTAACAAGAACAAAATCCAACTTAACTAAAAATTCTCAATTAGCACCACTCCCCGACAGCGGTGCCATTTTGACTTCACGTATCAGGACACTACTTCGGTTCAAGTGCCAACGATTGCGTGTAGTGATATAACCCAACCAAGGGTTGGGATCGTTCCCACAGGGAGTGGTTTCGAGAATTAATAGAAAAGAAAATCAAGTTCTAATCAATCATAGCTGTAAATATTAACTAATAAAAACATACTAAATCTAAGGGGTGACACAATTGTCAACTATCAATAGGGGTTTGTATTAGCTAATTAACAAAATATATAAAAATATAAGGAAACAAGATAGGGGAGACAGGATTTTTGGGATGTGATAGGAATATGGGATAAAAGACACTATTAGGTAAATGCTATTGATAGTACACCGTTGAATATTTGTAACTAGGCTAGACTTAAGTGGGGGTAAATTCTCTCTCGAGCAACTTACCTAGAATCAACTCGATTTCTCTCGAATATCGAGTTGCCACTTTAAGCACAGCCTCCGCCTTAGCCAATTCACTCTCTTGAGCTAAAAGTGTGGGAGAGGACCTAGCATTCACTCTCTCGAGCTGAACCCACGACGACCCAATAACCACTGGCTATCAATTTGGTAGTCTTAGTTCTAAAACCTCTCTCTCTCGCAAGCCAAAAACACTAAGATGAAATCATATTTGCAACTACAATCTCATTAAGTTCAAACACAACTACTAAATGAAATCACATTTAAACAACAAATATACCAACAATAAGCAACACCCAACAATAAATTTAACCCATATTCACAACATCACACCCCAAGAATTGGGGGTTTAGCTAGACATAGAAAAAACGAAGAAAATGATACCACATCGAAGAAACATCAACTAGGTATGATTTAGATTCACTTTAAACGAGTCTAGGATGAAGAATTTCCAACACCCACTTCTAATTTCTTGGAATTGGAAGTCTTCAAGCCATCAAGCTCAATGTCTCCAAAAAATCTAAGAATTAAAACTGAAAATATTCGAAGTCTCCCAAATAAAATTTCTCTATAAAGTCTCATACTAAGCTAACAATTTAAACAAGTATTTATAGTGTTCAAAAATTTGTGCTGCGAAGGACCATTCGGTGCAGTTAGTCGGGATTGCCGACACACTCGGTGATCCGCCCTTCAGTCTGGTTCATCGCCTTTCTGCTTTTGCCTTCAATAGTCTCACGTTTAGAGGCATTGGGCGATAGAGTGCTGCTTCACGGAACTGCTCGGCGATTCGCCGACTGCTCTTTTTCATCATAGACTTTACCTTCTCCTTTAGGGCTCAGCACACTGGAACATTCGGCGGGATTTAGGGCCTTTCGGCGATAGTTTAGGCGATCCTCAGGAAGTCTTTTCTCCATTCTTTCAGCCACTTTGTTCCTTTTTGCTTGATAGCGTCCAAGCTTTGTCTCTCAAACCAAATACCTGAAACTTAAGGGTTTACATTAGTTATTGAGACAAAATATGCATTTGAGGACACTAATTCTATTAGAATATATCCCTAAATGAGTCCAAATTGTGGACTCATCAGAATGCGGTGATAAGATCTTCCCACGAAGTGATAGATTCCCTTGGGAACTCAGCCAACCACTTGCATGCTTCTCCCATTAGAGAAAATGGGAAGAACCTCAACCGGACCAACTCTTGACATATGTTCTTAAAGGAGAATGGTCTCGAAACATCAACAAAGTTTCTTATATGCTCATGGGGATCCTCATGAGCCAACCCACCAAACAAACCCTTCAGTTGTAAGAGATGCAACATGATGCTTGTAATGTGGAACACATCATTCCCTTCAGTTGGAGGCAAACGAATGGCACCAAATCCACCCACTAGATTTGGGTCATTGACATTCGGTTCATTGACATCATTGAGAATCCCAATGTCATCTTGGTGGCCTACTTGGCTACCATTGTTTCCGTTGACACTTATATCCTTTGTTTTAGCAAGCAACACAAAACCAAAACTAAAAGTAAGTAGATTGAACTATGACTAGCAAGAATACAATTCAACTTTACCAAAAGAATTTCAAACAACAACACTCTCCGGCAGCGGCACCATTTTGATTTTAACGTTGCAAGCACACCTCATCCAATTCTAGATGTTCAACGATCGTAAATCAATATAAAACCCAACTAAATAAGTTGGGGTCGAATCCCATAGGGAGCGGTACTTGTTTCAGATTCAATTGGGAAGTATAAAAGTGGTCAAACAGTCATATGAATAAAAATTATCGAATGAAAACATCATTCAGATTAAGGGGTGATAGGGGTTTTGGTTTGGATTATCAACTACAAACCATCACAAACAATACGAATCAACAATAATGAGACGGGTTCTTGGGATGTGATCGATTATAGGCTAATATAGACATATGGGTAATTGAAACTATTAGTATGTAGCTAGATATTAGTGAGTAGGCTAGGCTATAAGGGAGATAGTTTTCTTTTGAACAATTTACCCCGAATGAAGTGATTTTTCTCGAACATCAACAAGCATGCAAATTAAGAGCAACCCACATCTTAATCCTTTTACTCTTTTGAGCTAAATGTGTGGGAAAGGGTGTAGGATTCACTCTCTCTAGTTGAACCCAGATCAACGCAATACCCACAAACTATCAATAAAAAACCTTAGTTCTAAAACTTCTCTCTTGAACAAGCCAAGAACACAAACATAGAATTGCATTTACTACTACAATTCTTAGGTTAAACCACAATTAATGATTGAATTCACTTTCAAATAGCATTTAAACTAACAATTAGCAATACCCATAAGCTAAATCAAACCATAATCATATAATCACACCCCAAGAAATGGGGTTTTAGCTAGACATCATAAAAAAGTAAAACTCGTTACCAAATTGATTATCCATCAACTGGGTAAGAGTGATTTCGTCCTTACAATGCTCCAATTTGAAGATTCTCAAAGACCCACTTCCAAATTCTCAAAAGTTAATTTATTCAATCCTTTAAAGCTAAGGAAAAACTAGAGAAGATTGTCTCCAGATGCTCAAAACTTAATAACATTTTCTTTTAAAGATTGTTTGATGAAAAGATAAATATTCAAAAATGTATTGATAGTCGCCAAAAATAAGCCACAAAAGCTCATTCGGTGAAGTAAGTCGGGTTCACCGAATCACTCAGCGAGCCGCCCTTTGGTCTCTACCATTACCCTTCTGCCTTGGCATTCAACATCCTCAAGGTCTGTAACTTTGGGCAATCTATCTTGGCTTTGCGGAATCACTCGGCGATCCACCGACTGCTCTTTTTCATCACCAAATTGGTTCTTTCCTTCAGGGCTTGGCACACTGGAACTTTAGGTGGTCTGATAAGCCACTCGGCGACACGCCGAGTGCTCTTGCCGATCTTCAGGCTCGCCCATCTTCATTTCTTCAGCTTTTTTTATTCCCTTTTTCCTGTTAGTGTCCTTGCTTTGTTCCTCAATACATATTCCTAAAAATCAAGACTTAATCATCAGTTATTGGCACAAAATAAGCATTTGAGGATAGTAATTTTATATAAATAAAGCCCTAAATAAGTCAAAAATCTCAGACTCATCAACAACCCAAGTTTTATTTAGTGTAATCTGAATAACATTGGTTGGATGCACAGATGGTAAATTCAAATTTTTGGAGGAAAAGGCAAATGGGCAAGCACAAAGCTCACTTGAGGATCTATCTCTCTTTTCTGAACTAATGGAAGGGCCAATGCTCTGCAAATTTCAGCGGGCCAAGGTCCAGTTGGCAACTCGTTGAGTGGATCGGTGAAGTTAGTGACCATCGCCGATCAAGGAGCAAACTGAAATGTCATGGCCTTTCAATCATTTTAAAATCAAAATCTTTCATTATTTCGAACTTTTCGACTCATGTGCTCTCTCAAACAAACTCTAAAATACATATTTAGTTTAATGATGTTAAAATCCTCGTGTGTGATACGAATCTGAAGTGTCAATTTGCACTCCCTCATTGCCTTTGTTCTTCTTTGTGTGCTTATGAGGTTGGTGTCTCGAATTCACCTTAAATTTCATGATTTGTTCTGAGCATGTTATTGAGTAGTTAATGGATCTATCATATACTTCGATTGTATTCCTAGTCTCTCTTTAAAATCTTATTGTAATAGAGCATGTTGGGTAATTAGATTAGCCTAAATTAGTTGATATTTCAGTTATAATTGCTTAAATTGTGGTTGTTGCATGTTTTGTTTTTAGTGGGTGAAGTCCGAGTAACCTGAATTCAAGAAAACAAGTTGATTTTTCCCACTGATGGATTGAGTGAAATCACTCTTAAGGGTGAAATCGTTGTTTGGTAGAATTTCGACCGTTTGGGGGAAGTCTGAGTACTCCAGCTTAAATGTGCGTAGTGGGTGGTCTTGAATTGTGTAGAATTGGGTTTGAAATTGATTATCATGGGCTGCTAGTTGAACATTGAAAATTGGGTTGGAAATATGGCACGTTCGGCCATTTGTCAAGCATAGTCGAGCTTGTCGAGTCACTCGGTGGTTCTCCGAATGACACCCCAATCGCGTATTTGACTTGAATTATTGCTGAATTATTCTATAATTTTTGGCGATATACATGTGCTTGCCGAGTTGACTCGGTGACTCACCGAATAGCCTTAACCTCGCCTTCTTGAAGCTCAGTTTTTGTTAAATTATTTTTTTATTTTTGGTGATCCATCTTTGCTTCGCTGATCAAGTTCGGTGACTCGCTGAATAACATTTTGCCTCGTCGATTTGTGCTGAATTGTGGATGTTTGTTCTGTTACTGTCGGTGAACCATTTCATGCTCGCCAAATGATATCGGTGACCCGCCGAGTTAATTGGTGAGTTTTTCTCTAAATTTTTGAGAATTGATATTTCGCTAACTCTTTGCAACTACATGTGTTTTGTTGATGTTTTTCTACATATATGGCTAGACCAAAGCTTCAGTGAGAGGACCTGCACCTCGAAAAAAAGGAAAAGGGGTAGGTATTGCATCGAAGGTCACACCTCCCGGTGTTACATGAGCAAAACCTCCCCCTGCTAATGTAAAGGATAAAGGGAAGAACAAAGTGGTGGTCCAGGTCATCAGACAACATTGCCATCTATTCTACTCACGTCACCACTTCGGAGTCTATGATGGAAGAGGATGCAGGGTCCAATACCCCTATTCACACACCGGCTGCAGAAGGGGAGTGTAACACCTCATAATCTTGTAGTCTAAGCTAGGGTCTAAGTGCTAAGGCATGGGTTAGAGATTTGGCCCTTGATACCCTCCATGAAAGTCCCCACGAGTCGTGGTGGTGCCTGTACACCTTAGGTAGTGGATGGTCAAGGGAGGCACACCTCCCACGAGCATCATGACGCCCCGTGAATGGCACCACGACTCTTGGTGGTACGCGTAAAGGGCTAGGTAGTGTGCACCTTAGGCAGCCTCTTCCACATGAGCCACTTCATGTCTCGTAAGGACCTTGATAGGCCGTGGGAGGGGTCATGGTGAGGAGTTCATTTTTAGGGGTTAGGGGGTGGCTTTCTATGCCACTGGTTCATGACCACGGAAGGCACCACGCCTCGTGGAGCCTCACGTGAAGATTAGGCAACCCCCTATAAGTTAGGGGCTAATTGGTTCTTTTCCGGTTTTCATTAGATTAATACTATGTCGTTTTAACCAAGACTAGGACTCCTATATAAGTGATTTTAACCCCAAAACTCACCCATTCAAGTGATTATTTCCAAAACCCAAAAGAAATCCCAAACTCTTCTTCTCAAATATTTCTCTCCCTAGAACTTGAAGAAGAAGAAAGAGTTCAAGCTAGGATCAAGGGTTTTAGTTGGGGAGGACAAGGTCATTTGTGTTCATGTTTCATCCAAAGAAAAGGGTAGGCTCAAATTTTAGTTTCCAAATGAACCCATCCTAGAGTGGAAATGGGGAAATTCTATGCCTAAGGGTCAGTTTATCTCTTTTCCCAATGCTGGAAAGATTATTTCTAAGGGTTGCATTTACCATCTAGTTAGGGTTAGGGATATATATTTCGAGATCACTACTGTTGAGTCGGTTCCCGTTGTTAGTGAGTTTTCGGAAGTGTACCTGGTATTCCTCCCGAAAGGGAAATAGACTTCGATATTGACCTTTTCCCTGATACGCAACCTATATCTATTCTTCGTTATCGTATGGCTCCGGTAGAAATAAAAGAATTAAAGGAGCAATTGAAAGATTTATTGGATAAGGGTATCATCCGGCCAAGTATCTCTCCATGGTGTGCTCCTATTTTGTTTGTTAGAAAAAAAGATGGTTTGCTCCATATATGTATTGAATACCGACAATTGAACAAGGTTACCATTAAGAATCAATATAGTCTCCCAAGTATAGATCATTTGTTTGACCAACTTCAAGGAGCAAGATACTTTTCTAAGATTGACCTTTGGTCGGGTTACCATCAATTGATGGTGAAAGAAGATGACATTCCGAAGATGGTTTTTTGAACTCGGTATGGTCATTATGACTTTTTAGTGATGTTTGTTTGACTAATATGCCGACGACATTTATGGATTTGATGAATAGGGTGTTTAGACAATACCTTGATATGTTTGTGATTGTGTTCATTGATGATATATTGGTCTATTCAAGGAGTGAAGACGAGCATGAAAAACATTTGAAGAATGTGTTGTAAGTTCTCAAGGACCAATAACTCTTTGCAAAGCTTAGTAAATGTGAGTTTTTGCTAAGGTATGTGGCTTTTCTTGGGCATATTGTTTCTGGTGAAGGTATTTAGGTAGATCCTAAGAAGACGGATGCAGTCAAAAGTTGGCCTACACCTCTAACCCCTTCGGGGATTAGGAATTTTTTAGGTTTAGCCAGTTACTATAGAAGGTTTGTTGAAGTATTTTCTTTGATTGATTCTCTATTGACTCAAAAGAAGGTTAATTTCACATGGTCCGATGTGTGTGAAACAAGTTTTCAAGAATTGAAAGATAGATTTACTTTTGCTCTGATGTTGAGTTTACTAGAAGGGACAAATGGTTTTGTTGTTTATTGTGATGACTCAAGAATTGGGTTAGGCTGTGTTCTTATGCAAATTGGGAAAGTCATTTCCTATGCTTCAAGGTAACTTAAGATTCATGAAAAGAATTATACAACCCATGACCTTGAACTAGCCGCGGTTGTTTTTGCCTAAAAGAATTGGAGGCATTATATTTATGGTGTTTATATAGATGTCTTTACCAACCATAAGAGTTAGCAACATGTGTTTAATTAAAAGGATCTAAACCTTCGCTAAAGGACGTTGCTTGAGTTCTTGAAGGATTATGATATGAGTGTTCTCTATCACCTCAATAAGGCGTATGTGATGGCGAATGCTCTTAATCGATTGTCGATGGTAGTGTTGCTCATTTTGAGAAAAATAAAAGAGATTTAGTTCGAGATATTGATAGATTGACCTGATTGGGTGTTCGGTTTGACTCTACCAAAGGTGGTGTTATGGCTCACAATGGTTTGGAATCATTTTTTGTAACTAATGTAAAGGCTAAGCCTGGTCTTGATCCAATTTTGGTTGAATTAAAGGAAGCGGTGCTTAAAAAGTCTGTAGAGTCCTTCTCCCAAGAGGGAGATGGTGTACTTCGATATCAAGGTCGTTTGTGTGTTCCTAATGTAGATTACTTGAGAGAACATATATTGTCAGAAGCCCATGGTTCTCGATATTCCATTCATTCGGGAGCTACCAAGATATACAGTTACTTGCGGGAGGTCTATTGGTGGAATGGGATGAATAATGATATTATGGAATTTTGGGCTAAGTGTCCTAATTGTCAACAAGTGAAAGTTAAGCATCAAAATATGGGAGGTTTATACCAAGATATTAGCATTCTTACTTGGAATTGAAAAGATTTGAACATGAAATTCATTGTGAATTTACCTAGCACCCAACGACACCATGACTCGATTTGGGTTATTGTAGATCGAATGACGAAATTGGCTCATATAATTCCCGTTAATGTTTCTTATTCGGTAGAGGACTATGCCTAGTTGTGTTTGAAGAAAATAATGAGGTTGCATGGGCTGACCTTATCCATTATCTCCGATCGTGGTACCCAATTCACTTTTCAATTTTGAAAATGTTTCCAAAAGGGTCTTGGTAGTCGTGTTAAGCTTAGTACGACCTTTCCCCCACAAAATGATGGTCAAGCGGAGCGTACAATCTAAACTTCTGATGATATGTTGAGAGAATGTGTAATTGACTTCAAGGGTGATTGGGATGACCATTTTCCTTTGATTTAGTTTGTATATAACAATAGCTATCATTCAAGTATTGGTATAGCTCCATTTAAGGACCTTTACGGTAGGAGGTGTAGGTCTCCTATAGGTTGGTTTTAGGTAGGTGAGATTGCTTTGATAGGTCCCGAGTTGGTACACCATGCTATGGCAAAAGTTTGACTTATTAGAGAAAGGTTGAAAATGGCTCAACGTCGACAAAAGTCCTGCGGCGATGTTAGAAGAAGAGATCTTGATTTTGATGTTAATGATTGGGTATATTTGAAAATTTCACCCATGAAAGGTGTAATGAGGTTTGGGAAGAAAGGGAAACTTAGTCCTCGTAATGTGGGTCCATATTAGATTTCGTGACGGATTGGCAAGGTTGCTTATGAGCTTAATTTGCCTATTGACTTGGCATCGGTGTGTCCCATTTTCCATGTCTCCTTGTTGAAAAAATGTGTTAGAGATCCGACATCCATAGTCCCCTTAGAAGGTTTGGGAATTGATGAGAATCTTTCTTATGAGGAAGTTCCGGTTGAGATTTTAGATCGGCAAGTTAGGAGGTTAAGAAATAAAGAAGTTGCTTCCGTGAAATTTCTTTGGGGTAATCAGTTTTTTGAGGGTGCTACTTGGGAGGCCGAGACCGATATGATGTCCCGTTACCATCATATTTTTTCCTTAGTCACTACTAAAGCTTGAGGTATTAAGTTTTTCATGGTTTACCCTTTTGGTGTTATGTGCTATATATTCCCGTGATTTCCTCAATATGCATGATTCATGAAAGGCTTATGTTTTGAGAAAATGAACTTACATGATTGAATTTTACATGCATTTGAGTATGAGTTGCATATCGACTTCGTGATACAATTTTTTGAACATGTTTTAGCTTGGAGTTGATGTTTCCTCCTCAGATATGTGCATTTAAGTAATTGCATGCATGTTTGGCTATTAGATAAAGTTTCTACTCTCCTTATGATGTCTTGAATCTTATTCTAGCATGAATGTTCCTAAGAGGGAGATAATGTAACACCTTAGAATCAAGAGGGCTAGAAAAGGGGCCAAACAGGAAGTCACCATCCCCAAAATGGGCCATGGGACCCCCTACGGATCCCTTGACGGGCTGTGAAGGGGACACGGCTCATGATAGTGCTCGTGAAGAGCTTCCAGAACCTAACCAAGATGGGTTCCCCTACCACGAAACCCTAGACGGCCCATGGTGAGCAACACAAACTGCTTAGTTGGTAGTAAAGAGGGTAAGGACCATAGGGGTTCTCCCCTATCCTCTGGTCAAGGACAATGACGGCTCGTAGAGTCCTTGACGGGCCGTGACGACCACTTTGGTAGTGGTCACTTCAGTTTTTAAGTCAGGGTCTTTTGGGTTTTTTCCTTATTATTCTATCCTAATACTATGTTGTTAAACCCTTACCTAGAAGTCCTATATAAGTGATTTTAACCACAAATTGCCCCAATGTAAATTATTCTCTCAAATTCCTAAAAGAAGAACAAGTCTTCGTCTCAAATATTTCTCTCTCTAGAAGTTGAATAAGAAGGCTAGGGTTTTCAAGTCAAGTCTCCAATCCCACCATTGAAGTCAAGGTTTTGGCATTGATATATGATAGATTTTATCTATGGAGTTCTTAAACTCCCCAATTGAGTTAAGGTTTCCTTCCATGTTTGTACTAATGCATACTCTTTCCTACATTTTCCCCAAATGTTGGGTCCAACCTTACAGATTCACACATCCGTGGCTAGGGATCTCATATAGAGGATTGAAGTGTTTGTGAGTCCTCATATTCCGAGGACCAAGCTTAGTTTCCCTTTTTTGTTCTTTACTTTAAGTTTTGAGAACATGATGTATGGGCTAAGCCCCAATAAATTCTTATGTGCTAGATGGCTTTGAGACGATGTTTAGATTTCAGCTTTTCTCTATAAAACCTCTATATGTTGAAACGGTCTTTTAAATCTCTTAAGTTCTATTATCTTGTATGACGAAAGCTAAGTGGCTTGTATGGGGCCTCTCGAGGTCTTATACGCCATGTTATGCCAAGGTCTACCTTAGGTCATGACAGTAATGAAGATCCACTACATTGACTCCTTGAGGCTTCGAGTTAGACACCCTCTCTTTGTTGAACATAGGAGGAGCATTGGACGAACCTTGGCCGGAAAACCTTTGTCGGAAGTTCAAACGACCATGTCCCTCGGACCCTGAGTAAAAGAAGTTACCATCACACGTCTTAGCCCTCTTTGCCTTCCAAGACCATTCCTTAAGTTTCTCCTCTTCGATTTGTTTGGCATGAACCATGAGACAAGAAATGTCCATATCATTGACAAGAATAGTGGTACGACATTCCTTAAACACCATTTCAGATACTCCCGAAATGAACTTACTCATAAGCTCCCTAGGACCGACAACCATAGTTGAAGAATATTAAGACAATTGTGTGAACTTCATAGCGTTTTCCTTCCCACTCATAATTCCTTCACGAAGGTTAATGAATTCAAGCACCTTTGCCTCCCTCATCTCAAGGGAAAAGAACCTATCAAGGAAAGCAACTTTGAACTTTTCCCAATCAAGAGGACACACATCAACTATTATCCCTTCTTTCCATTAATTGAACCATATTTAAGCAACGCCCTTAAGTTTGTAAAGGGACAATTCCGCCTTTTCCACTGGCATCACTCCCATAATCATCAACACCTTGTAAACCTCATCAATGAAATTTTGGTGGTCTTTCTCAATCTTAGAACCATGAAACTTAGGAAAATTCATTCTAGTGAAGTCTTTCACAACCTCCATATCGGCTTGGGCCATCATGGCTTGATCCAACACTTGAAAAACATCTCTAAACTCCGCATTAGTCACTGGCTCGGAAAAAGGATCTATCGGAACTTTAGGAGCTTTAGGAGGAGCCTCTTGATTCACATTCTCTCTCACATTCCTTCTAGCATATGACCTTCGGGTTTCAATATCTTGTAGAGCATCGAATAAGGATTAGGAGAGAGACATTATAGAGTTAAACTCTATCGCACGACTTTAGAGTAATAAAAGAAATGGTGTTTCTAAACATCTTGTAGCCTCTTATTCGTAAATGTGGCGCGCTTCAAGATTATGAGCAAGACTCTACTCAACATGGCTTATGAGACTTCCTAGGACCTTTCTAAATCTTGTGCTCTGATTACTAAGTTTTTCATGACCCAAGGTAGCCTCTAGATGTAACATGGCGTATAAGATCCATACAAGCCACTTACTTTTCCTTATTCAAGATAATTGAATAAAATGATCTAAAAGAATATTTCAACATAGAAAAGTTTTATAGAATAAAGCAGAAGTCTAAATATATTCTCAAAAGATATCTAGTACATATGATTGATCGGGATGCAACTCGTACATTAAGTCCGAAAACTGAAAGTAAAGATAAAAGGAAATCAAGCCCAGTCCTCAGGTGATGAAGGCTCACCAATCTTCATTCTTCTATATAAAATCACAAGCAACAAAAGTGTAATATTTAAGATCGGATCCTACATTTGGGAATTGTAGGCAAGAGTAAGCGTTAGTACAAACATGTACCAAGTATGATAGACATGCATAAAACATTTAGAAATATGCTTAAAGAGGGATATCTTTCGTGGTATGCAATGACAAAGCTAAAACATGATATATAAGGGTTAGAAGACATATGTCATAAAACATGGTCAATGCAAGTAACCACCATCTTAAAGACATGTGACATACTTCTTGAAGTAACCTTGGTTCATTAATGTGGGAGAATTACCTTTAACCGACATGTAAGACCATGTTAGCTATTAACATGGAATCCGGTGTCTCCAACACTGAAAAGAGGTGTCCTACTTTCCAAGGTAAGACCATGAACTTTCTAGCTTACGTGGATCCTCTAGCTAATGTCTACTAGACAATCCTATGTTGGCACATAGTTTATGGGACATGGGTAATCACCACTTGTCCACTCGATGCTAAGCATAACTCCTACAGAATATCTATATTCTTATTCATTTTTTCTTCAAGGGACTTAGGTAATCGCCTCTTGTCCTTACATCATGTGACAAGGGCAATCACCTCTTGTCTTTCATTAGAGGTCATGGGTAATCGCCGCTTGCCTCATTCTTAGAATAGCTCCTTAATTTTGATTCATTTTAAGTGAGAAGACCTTTCACATTCATGCATGAAGTAGTTATGTGAGAAACCCTTCATGACCTCAAATGAGTTTAAATCTACCACTCATCAACACCCCCAACTTAAACTTTTGCTTGTCCTAAAGTAAATCAACAACACAATTAGTTCAACAAGAGTGTCTACAAAAGTTCTCAATGAGGTGCAAGTGCCACTACAATACTAATATCAAGCAAATGCAACATTCAATCATGCTCAAAAAACATCAACTAATGACTAGCCAGTATTAATCCAACATCATCATAACTATTGTTTCTTTTCTAGTGCAAAACCACATTTTAACAAATGAATTAAAGTGCTCTCATATAAAGATTGATTCCATGCTCTCACAAAGAAAATAAATAAAGAAGTTAGGAACCAATACAACTCTCACTCTTCGGAAGAGAAATACATGGAAGCTTCATCACATAGGTTTTGCCCATATTTTCCAATAATAACACAACCAAGTTCATGCAAGATCTCAAAGTTTTCTTAAGCTTGTAATTGGTCTGGGGGGTAAAGGTACGGTCAATTTGACTCAGTGACTTGACCTTTTCAAAAACATTTTTGCACTAATCTTCACCTCTTAAGTTCTTACAATTTTTTCACTTGGAGACACAAACTTTATTTTTTCATTCATTTTATGGAAACACCTTTTATACCATCACACTTTATTTTTCATTTCAATTTTCAAACTTTCTTATCATTATGTTTTATAAGGAGGGGATTCCTTCTTTTTGCAAAAAACTTCAAAGTTGAGTCTCACTTTTTCTTTCTTTTCCTTTTACTTGGCTTAGTTTTCTCCTTCTTTTCCATACCCCGAACTTAGACTATTGACCTAAGTTTTCTATTCAAATAAACCGTTGCTTAGAAAAGGATTTATGGGTGAGAATTTAGGAACAATTTAGCTCAAAATATTTCAACAAATTTGACAACAAATGGTTTTGGCTAAAATGGTGCCATGATGGTTGCATAACCTCACAAGGTAGTCACAAAGGTAAGAACATTTGGGTTTTCTCTCAAAATTTGAGACCAAGATCATTTCTTGCATTCACAAAAGCTAGAGAATCGGACTAACAAGGCCAATTTTAGGATTCAACAAGCATGATTTCAAGTAAAATCTCACAACATAAGGTACTCCAAACACAATCATATAGCACAATCCTACGGGATCAAAAGCTTACGTGCAATATTCATTGACATGTTCACATCAAAATGCAAGTAGTTAACACAAGAATAAAAAAGATTATTCAAAAGCGAAGCCACACCAATTTCGTCTTCCAATCATTAGCACAAAATACATTTCTAATAATAAGTACTATCCAAGACATCGATATTGGATATAATCAATCTTCAAAAATCAACAATGAAAGCTGAAGTATTTCAAAAACATCAAAACTATTGGGGCAATAAATAACAACAGACAAAATGACCTAAACCGAATTATCATAAAAAAAACTAAAATATCAAATTACAACAAATATCTCAAACTAAAACTTAAAATAACAAAATACAATAAAAAAGGGAAATATTGGCACAAGCGCCCTTACCCTACGAAAATAAAATAATTGTGTCCTCAATGTGATAGAAATTATCTTAGCCAGCACCAACGTCCCCTAAATATCCTGAAGCTCTATCACATTCTCAATAATCCACTACTCATCCTCTCTCCAAAACTTCTTTTCATCTATCTTATCGATTGAATCAGCATCAGCCTATTCATCAACTCTACCATCATCACCAACATCACAAGGGTGCTCGGCCACACCACTAGGTGCCTCCGCTCTCAGCTCAAAGTTAGGCATAGACTTAGGCATATCAAGTGTAACACCTCACTATTTGAAAGAGCTAAAAATAGAAAGAACTAAATTGGAAATAACAAAATCTTCAGTACTGAAAGTTATGAGTTTTGGGTCAACTCCAAACAACCATAAAATTTAGTAAAGGATGAGTTAGGTGGCCCATAAGATATCAAATGAAAGGTCTTGGAATTCTCTTTCCAATGACACTGAGTTTGCTAATATTTTTTAGATTGTATGAGGGAGATATGTCTATTTGAAGTTGGGGTTTCCAGTTAAGGAAAATTACCCAAAATTAAATTTTGGTATTTTGGTCCTTTCCTTGTCCTATTAGATTTATTTCATTTTAGTAAATAATTAGGGGTCTAAACTGATTTGGTTCAATTTACACAAATTCTAATTTATGCTAGGGTGTTGAGAGGAGTTCAAGAACAGGAGAAAGGGAGAAAAGTCAAGGCGTTCTTCAATTTTGCTTGCGAATCAAAGATTGTTTCACCAAGGGTTTAATCCCTAAGAGGTATGTGAGTTTTCATAGTGTTGGTTCTGTTCACCCACGCGCCAATCATATTTTACATTATCGAATTTATCCCTAGAGATTGATAAATTAAGTCCTTGAAGAGTTTCTTGAAGAGTTGTTATATCGTTCTTGAATCTTGATGTTTTGTTGAGTTCTTGAGGCGAAGATTTTGTCAAGGGGTTGAGTAAATTGATAGTTCTTGAGTGAGTTTTGCTACAAAAATTATGGGTGATAAGAAATCAAGTGTTTTAACCGTAAAGTTCAGTGGTTATGAGTTTAATCGGGCTTCATAGAAAAAGAAAAAGTCGAACAAAACTGGCACCAAGTCCGTGTCGCGGACTTTCTCCCCAGAGAGAAATTTCTCTCTCGGCGTTGCGGAGAGAACGCACACTCCATTGTTTCAAAACTTTTTTCTCCACTAAATATTATAATTCATCTCCGCATCACGGACTTTCTCCCCAGACTGTGTTTTTCAACCGTTTCTCATGATTAAGTATTTGTAACTCATTTAATTATCACGACATCCTTCTTAACATAAATCTTAACCTTGAATTCATAATTCCAATTCAAGGTAGAGTTAAGAGTTAAGCCTTGAGAGTTCTTCAAGTCTTTTACAATTGTTTTAAAACTTTTTTTTAGGACTTGAGAATTGAGTTTCAAGAAGAGTAAGAGTTGAGTTCATTTTCTTTGAAATAATATATGGAAACTAAGTATTTCCTATAGTAAATGTTTTCACATTTAAGATGTGAGGACACTGATATTTCCAAAAGAATTTTAAGCAGTTTGAGTACCATCTCTTTTAAAAGAATGATTTTTGAGTAATAATTTCAAACCACAGAAAGAGTTATATTTTTAAACATATGACTTAGTTAAATTTTGGGAGTAGTATTGAGCACCGATATGGGGGAAATTTCTAATAACTCACAGCCCCCGTAAACCATATAGCCCAACATGGGTAGAAATGATCATACTTTTTAGATGATTCATTATTGCTTTTTAGCATAGACTAGTGGATCCACTTAGTAGTAGGTTCTATACCCCAGAAAAGTATAGGACAGTTCTGGTAGAGTGAGCTAGACGATGTATCATCACATAGCTCATAGTAATGGTTGTCTGTTAGAGAATCTCCCATCGAGTTACTTGTATTTTTATATACAAAACTGAGTTATTATTGTATTTTTTTTAAACATTAAGTTGCTATCTACTTTTTTAAAAGCTTTTCTTTATATTGCATCTTTATCACTGCTTTATATTCAAATGAGTTGAGTTGAGTTTAGACGAGGTAAGTGTTTCTTCAGTTCCAGTTCAAGCTCATGTCTTGTTTTAGATTTCCCCTCACATGATCATACATACAATGTACTACACCATATCACCTGCATCATTTATGATGTAGATACATGTAATCACGATCAGCATCAGCACTTCGTTAATCCGGTCGAGTTCCAAAGTTATTTGGGGAGCCTCCTTGCTTCTGGAGGATTCCTTTATCATGTTTTGTTATTCAATTTTGTTAGGATGATCGAGGGTTTTGTCCCGATATTCCCTAATAGTATTAGCGGTTTCATAGATAGAAAGACAGTAGTTCATGAGTGTTTATCATTTTCAGTTGTTAGTTTTTTAAAGACTTGAGTTGCCTATTTTTGGCTAGTTGAATATTTGTATATATTATGAGTTTATCTTTTGAGACTTTTGAGTTAAGTTTAACATTTGAGTTTATCTTATGTGTAGTTCCGCTGACAGTTGAGGAAGGCCATGTCCAGGGTGTAGGCTCGGGGTGTTACAAACTTGGTATTAGGGCACATAGTTCAAGAGGTCTAGGGTGTCTATAAAGCCGTGTATGTAGAGTCCTAGTAATCGGTCTGGAGCTCACCACATCTATAATTAGGAGGCTGGAACATTTAGGAACTATCTAACTTATTTCATACTCTTTTCATGCGATAGAGTGCATCTCTAAAATTTTCTTTCTAATTTGTGCCTGCGCGTATCTTTCAGATCATGCCTCCACGAAGAGCTGTTCAATGTTGTCCTGCTAGGAGCAATTATGAGGATCAAGGGGTACCCAATTCACTAGAAGTGCAACCTCAAGGAGAGGTCACTTATGTTGAGTTCCGTGAAGTTATCCGAATATTGAGCCAAGTTGTGACAAACCAAGATGGGCAACAAAGAGGGAACCGAGAGAATGTGGCTGATACATCAAGGATGCGTGAATTCTTAAGGATGAATACTCTAGATTTCACCGGTTCAAGTGTCACTGAGGATCCAGAAAACTTTGTGGAAGAGTTACATAATGTGTTTGAGTTTATGCATGTTGCTGATGCTGAGCGAGTGGAACTAGTTGTGTGCCAATTGAAGGGTGTTTGTAGGTTCTATTTTGACCAATGGAAGAAGAATAGATTTGAGGGTGCACTAATTATGAGTTGGGTTGTTTTCGAGGAGACCTTCATGGGGCGTTTCATTCCTCATGAGCTAAGAGAGGCAAAGGTAAGTGAATTCATCACTCTTAAGCAGGAATCGATGAGTGTGCATGAGTATAGCGTTAATTTCACCCAAGTTTCTCATTATTCCCCAGAGATGGTTGCTGACATGAGGAGCAGGATGAGTTTTTTTGTTGTTGGATTGTATCGTCTGTAAAGTAAAGAGGGAAAGGAAGCTATGCTGATAGGATATATAGACATAGCAAGAATTATGATCCATGTGAAAGAGGTTGAGGAACATAAGCTGAGTGATAGAGAAGAGTTTTGAAATAACAAGGCTAAGGCAGGAAATGATATCGGGCAACAAAAGAGTAATCCAAACCGGTATTCTTTTAAACACAAGTCAAATGGGCCTACTCCATCATCTACTAGTGCACCTGCACCAAGGAACATGGTTGAGTTAAAGAATCAGAATATCGAAGCTAGACCTACACAGTTTAAGGTAGTGTGGCACAAGGAGGAAATGAGACTTATGCATGTGCTAAGTGTGGTAGGACCCACTCAGGATTGTGTCGTGATGGCTCTACTGGTTGCTTCAAGTTTGGTCAGAATGGTCACTTCATGAAAAAGTTCCCTAAGAACAAGCAACGTAATGGCAATGGGGGAAACAAAGCCCAATCTTCTTCAACGGCTCCACTAGACAGAGTTGCACCTAGAGGAGCTAATTCAAGGACAGGAGGCGGAGGAGCAAACCGTATGTATGCTATCACTAGTCCCCAAGAGCATGAGCATTCGCCAGATGTTGTCACTGGTATGATCAATGTCTTTACTCTTGATGTATATGCTTTGCTAGATCAAGGAGTGAGTCTATCTTTTGTGACTCCTTATATTTCTATGAATTTGGATATTCCTCTTGGGCCCTTCTGTGTTTCTACACCTGTTGGTGAGTCTATTCTAGATGAGATAGTTTATTGTGATTGTACCATCTTTGTCAATCGCAAGGACACCATGACTGACTTAGTTGAGTAGATATGGTTGATTTTGATGTCATTCTAGGTATGGACTTGCTTCATACATGTTATGCCTCAGTTGATTGTAGAACTTGAGTAGTTAAGATCCAGTTTCCTAATGAGCTAGTTATAGAGTGGCAGAGTATTTCAGTAGTATCTAAGGGTCATTTTATTTTGTACTTTAAGGAAGAAAGTTAGTTTTCAAGGAGTTCATCTATCACTTAGTCTTAGTTAATGACTCTAGTGTTGAGACACCACTTATTCAATTAGTTCGAGTTGTGAGTGAGTTTCCAGAGGTCTTTCCAGATGATCTTCCCAAAGTCCCTCCAAAGAGAGAAATAGACTTCGGTATAGATATCCCGATACTCGTCCTCTCTCTATTTCTCCATATAGAATGGCTCAAGTCGAGTTAAAAAAGTTAAAAGAGCAATTGAAAGATCTTCTTCAGAAAGGTTTCATTTGACCAAGTATCTCACCTTGGGGAATTCTGGTCTTATTTGTGAGGAATAAATATGCTTATCTTAGATTATGTATAGATTAACGTCACTTGAAAAATGTTACTATCAAGAATAATTATCCTCTTTCGAGAATTGATGATCTCTTCGATCAATGCCATGGTCCTACTTGTTTTTCTAAGATAGACCTCAGATCTGGCTATCATCAGTTGAGAGTAAGAGAAAGTGACATTCCTAAGAAAGCTTTCAAGACCCGCTATGCTCATCATGAGTTTCTAGTCATGTCACTTGGCTTGACTAATGCTCCTGCAGCTTTTATGGACCTTATGAATAGAGTATTTAATCCTTATCTACATATGTTTGTTATTCTATTCATTGGTGACATTCTAATCTACTCGAGGAAAGAGGAAGACCATGCTAGTCATCTCAGAGTAGTTCTCCAAACTCTCAAGGATATAGAGTTGTCTACTAAATTCTCTAAGTGTAAGTTTTGGCTAGAGTCTGTGGCATTCTTAGGTCACATTATTTCTGGTGATGGGATTCGAGTTGATACTCAGAAGATTGATGCAGTACTGAACTGGCCTAGGCCCACATCTCCAGTAGATATTAGGAGTTTCTTGGGATTTGATGGTTATTATAGAAGGATTGTCGAGGGGTTATCATCTATTTCATTCATGTTGACTAAGTTGACGCAAAAAATAGTTAAGTTTCAATGGTCTAAAGCTTGTGAGAAAAGCTTTTAGGAATTGATGAGAGGACAACTTAAGATTCACGAGAGGAATTATTCAACCCATGATCTAGAGTTGGCTGTTGTAGTGTTTCCTTTGAAAATATGGGATCATTATCTTTAGGGTATTTATATAGATGTGTTCACCGATAATAAGATTCTTCAGTATGTGTTTAGTCAGAAAGTGCTTAATCTCAGACAAAGGAGGTGGTTGGAGTTACTTGTGGATTATGAAATGAGTATTCTTTATCACCCAGGTAAGGCTAATGTTGTTGCTGATGCTTTGAGCAGATTGTCTTTGGGTAGTACCACACATATTAAGGAAGACAAGAAAGAGTAAGCAAAAGATGTGCACAGACTTGCACGACTAGGATTCAGGTTAATGGATTCCAACGAAGGAGCAGTGATGGTGATGAATGGGGAAGAATCATCATTAGTGTCTGAAGTTAAAGAGAAACAAGATCAAGCCCCTATTTTGCTTGAATTAAAGTGAAATATTCATAAGCAAAAATTGATGGATTTTGAACAAGGAGGAGATGGTGTATTGAGTATATGTTGAGGCCGTGTGTGATCGATTGCAAGGGTATTTGGGATGATCACTTACCTCTCATTGAGTTTGCTTATAACAATAGATATCATTCAAGCATCCAAATGTCTTCGTATAAGGTTCATTATGGGAGAAAATGCAGTTCTCCTATTGGAAGGTTTGAGGTTGGTGAAGCTGGGTTGATAGGACCAGACTTGGTTCATCAAGCTATAGAGAAAGTAAACATCATTCAAGAAAGGTTGAAAACAAGAGTTGTCAGAATAACTATACTGTTGTTAGGAGAAGAGACTTAGAGTTTGAGGTGGATTATTGGGTTTACTTGAAGGTTTCACCCATGAAGGGTGTTATGAGGTTTCGTATGGGAAAACTTAGTCCCCGATATAATAGTCCTTACAATATATCCAAGAGGATTGGTAATGTAGCATATGTGTTGGAGCTACCGATAAAGTTAGCAACATTCAATATGGTATGTCACATTTCAATGTTGAAAGAGTGTATGGGCGATCCTTCGCTTATTTTACCGAATGAAAATATTTGTATTAAGGATAGATTATCTTATAAGGAGATTTTCATTGAGATTCTAGATGGTCAGGTTCGCAAGTTGATAACCAAGGAGGTAGCATTAGTGAAGGTCTTATGGATGAATCAGTTTGTTTAGGAAGCTACTTTGGAAGCTGAGGAGGATATGAAGAAGAGTACCCACATCTCTTTGAGTCCGGAGAAATTCCAAATTAAGGTACTAATCCTCTTTTGGCATTTATTTTACATATTGATTGTTTAAGTTGGGTGTTAGATGTTACCACCCTTAGTCTACTTAGAGTAATCTCATTAGAGGACGAATGGTCCCAATGGGGATTTATTGTAACACCTCACTATTTGAAAGAGCTAAAAATAGAAATAACAAAATTGGAAATAGAAAAATCTGGAATTTTGCAAGTTATGCTTAAGTTGTGAGTTTTGGGTCAACTTCAAATGATCATAACTTGCAGTATAGGATGAGTTCGGTGTCCTATAAGAAATAAAATAAAAGGTCTTGGAATCCTCTTTCCAACGCGACCGATTTTGCTAATTTTCAAGATTGTATAAGGGAGATATGCCCATTTAAAGTCGGGTTCTCCAGTAAAAAAAAGTTACCCGAAAATAAGAGAGGCAGTTTGGTCTTTTCCTTGCCCTATCAGATTTAATTCATTTTTAGTAAATAATTAGGGGTCTAAATTGATTTGGTTTAGTTTACACAAATCCTAATTCACGCTACGGTTTTCAGAGGCGTTCAAGAAGAGGAGAAAGGAGAAAAGTCAAGGCGTTCTTCAATTTTTCTTGCTAATCAAAGGTTATTTCACCAAGGGTTTAATCCCTAAGAGGTATGTGAGTTTTCATTGTGTTGGTTTCATTCACCAACACGCCAATCAACTTTTACATTATCAAATTTATCCCTAGAGATTGAGAAATTAAGTTCTTGGTGAGTATTTTGAAGAGTTGTTATTCGTTCTTCAATCTTGATGTTTGGTTGAGTTCTTAAGGCGAAGATTTTGATAAGAGGTTGAGTAAATTGATAGTTCTTGAATGAATTTTTTTAAAATTTTTCTTGGTTATTAGAACTCGAGAGTTTTTACCATAGAAGTTCACTGGGTATGAGTTGAATCGGGTTTGGGAGAAGAAGAAAAAATCGAACAGAAACTCGCTCCCAAGTCCACATCGCAGACTTGCTCCGCCATAAAGAAATTTCTCTTTGCGCATCATGGAGAGAACGCGGACTCCACTGTTACAAAACTTTTTTCGCGACCAAATATTATAAATAATCTCCACGTCATGGACTTGCTTCCTTGACAGTGTTTTTCGACCGTTTCGCATGATTAACTATCTGAAACTCATTTAATCATCACGACATCCTTCTTATCATAAATCTTAACCTTCAATTAATAATTCTAATTCAAGGTAGAGTTAAGAGTTAAGTCTTGAGATTTCTTCGAGTCTTTTCAAAAAGTCTTTTACAATTGTTTTTAAACTTGTTTTTAGACTTAAGCATTGAGTTTGAAGAAGAGTAAAGAGTTGACTTCATTTTATTTAAAATGATATATGGGAACTAAGTATTTCCAAGAGTAAATGTTTTCACATTTAAGATGAGAGGAAACTGATATTTTTGAAAGAACTTTGAGCAGTTTAGGTTCCATCTCTTTTAAGAGAAAGATTTTTGAGTAATGATCTCAAACCACGAGTTATGTTTTTAAACATATGACCTAGTTACATTTTGGGAGCAGTATTGAGCACCGATATGGGAGAGAGTTCTAATAACTGACAACCCCCATAAACCATGTAGCCAACGTGGGTAGAAAGGGTCATACTTTTTAGATGATTCCTTATTTATTTTTAGCATAGACTAGTGTATCCACTTAGTAGTAGGTTCTATACCCCGGTAAAGTACACGAATGTTCTGGAAGCGTGGGCTAGACTTTATATCATCACATAACTCATAGTGTTGGTTGTCGGTTACAAAATCTCCCACAGAGTTACTTGTATTTTTATATACAAAACTAAGTTATTATTGTATTTTTCTTATACATTGAGATGTTGTCTACTATTTTAAAAGATTTCTTTATATTGCATCTTTATCACTGCTTTATATTGAAATGAATTGAGTTGAGTTGAGACGAGGTAAGTGTTTCTTCAGTTCCACTTCAAGTTTATGTCTTGTTTTAGATTTCTGCTCACATGCTCGTACATTCAATGTACTGACGCCATTTGGCCTGCTTTGTTTTATGATGCAGATACAGGTAATCACTATCAACATCCAACGCTTCGTTTATCCGGTCGAGTTCCAGAGTTATTTGGTGAGCCTCCTTGCTTCCAGAGGATCCATTTATCATGTTTTGTTTTTTAGTTTTAATATGTTGATCGGGGGTGTTGTCCCGTCCTTCCCTCATAGTATTAGAGGCTTCATAGATAGATAGACAGTAGTTCATGAGTCTTTTTCAGTTTCAGTTGTTAATGTTTTAAAGACTTGAGTTTCCTATTTCTGGCTTGTTGAATATTCCTATATATTCTCAGTTTATCTTTTGAGACTTTTCAGTTAAGTTTTACATTTGAGTTTATCTTATGTTGAGTAAGTCTTTCGATGAGAGTTGAGCCAGGCCAAGGGTTGTCTTGGGGCCAACAATGGTTCTCGAGTGTCGACCCATCCAGTATGTAGGCTCGGGCCGTGTCATCAGACCTTAGCACCGCACCCTATAATATAGAGATATCGGTGGACCATTGATCGTCCATCTCAACTCGAAGAGTAGGAATGTCACCCCTAATGACAGTCAACTCAACTGAGCAGCCCTCTTTCTTTTCCCAAACATCTACCCTACATGTGAGTTTTGCAAACCTTCCCCTATGATACTAGGGTGGCTTGGTACTCTACCATCTGGCCTCTAACTGGTAGTAGTGCATCCATAATGGCCTTCTTGATCAGTTTGGGCATCTTCTTCTCTACCCTCACTGCTCTAGCATCTTCAAATCGGCAAAGGTGACACATATTTTATATCAAGGCCTAGCTCAAAGGTGGTCGGGAAACAAGGGAAAGTGCAGCAGATGTGGAGGTAGAAAGTATAAAGGAAGGCTGAGTAGTACTTAATGGCTTCACAAAAAGAGCGGGCTGAGTTGCACCGGCCTCAAGTGTAGTAGGATCAACCATACGGGTGGTGTCTGGTGGTCGAGGCTTCCTCTAAAAAGCATCATCTCTCAAAGAATCCTCCTCAATCTTCTAAATATCGTTGGACGAGGTGGGGGGTAATTCGGATGCTCTCCCGAAAGGTAACTCTTGCGGCTTCACACAGCTGTGTGAATAAGACAAGAAAGGGAAGAGAATTCTACTCCTAATGATCTCACATTAGCATATCCTCCTCAATGATTGCACGGGCGTTGATGTCCATCTAATCAAAATTGTCACCGACAAATACAACGTTCTGAGGCTAGAGAATGGACTTATACTGGATGGCATGAGATTGCTGCTAATGTAGCAAAACCAATATCTAGAAGTAATGTTCATATCTTTCTTTTAAATCCGTTCTCCATCAATCATCCATGAATCTAGGTCATGTTCCAAACAAAGCCTATACTAACCATCTCTACTTCCATTGGTAGAAAAACATTTATTGATGGCACATGTGTTGCACTACCCCATCTTGTCATTTTATGATGAGTAAATAATTTGACTCATTTAAGGCTTATTATTCAATGATTTAGTGTCCTCAATGCATATTTTGTGCTCGTAACTAATGTTGATGTCTTAATATGCATAAATGAAGGCTTAAGGGAAAGGCAAGGACACTATGATGCAGAAATGAGTGAAAAGGTTGGAAAGGATGAACAAAGAGAAGCGGGAGCTCCCAAAAGCCACTCGGCAACTCGCCGCGTTAGCCTCCAGCTCGCATAAAGTTCCAGCGAAGTAGCACATGTTCCAAACCAACTTGGCGAGAAAAATGAAAATTCAGAGACTCGCCAAATGGATCAGAAATCGTGATCTTGCTCACCTAAACTTCCATAACAATTTGCGGCAGTAGTCAAGAAGGTGAGAAGATGCATAATTCAGCAGATCACCAAGCTGATCAACGATCAGGACTAATCTTGCCAAGTGGACTCAGTACTGAGATTTCGAGAACACATCAAATATTTTGAACAGTTCTTCTGTTCCCATACTGTGTATTCCTTTGTCTTTGAGAGATTTTAGGTTTTTCATATTGTTTACATTCTTAGAGAAGTTTGGGGTTTAGATTTGGAGATTGTAGGATTTTAACTTAGACTTAAGCATTTGGGTATTGCATATCGTTAGCAATTCATATGAAAAACTTTGTCGGTAATGATTTTTTTCTTTCCGCTATGTTTGGCTAAAAACCCCTTACTTTAGGGGGTGTAATCATGTAATAGAATGCATTAATTAGCTAATGGGTGTTATTAATTGTTTATTTTAATGTTGTTTTGAAATGGGTTCAATTATTTGTTCATGTTTTAATTGATGAATTGATGTTGCAAATTATGTCCTAGTTTAGCTCTTTATGCTTGCTTGAGAAAGAGGAATTGGAGTAGAATGATTGATTGATAGTTGTGTTGATTGTGTCTTTAAAATATAGCTTGAGAAAGTGGGTTTGATTGTTTCTTTACAAACCAATCTTGAGAGAGTAGATTAATTAAGGAATTGGGTTGTTTAGTAATGATAAGCTTGTTGAGGTTCAAGAGAACTTACCTGAAACAAAATAGTTGAACGAGAGATGGCTATTGTATTCAAAACCTAGCCTACCCATTAAGACTCAACAACTTTAAGCTACTAGTAATTACCAATTACGCGAAATTAGCATTTGACTGATCACATTCCTAAGGTCCGATCTCTAATTGTTTATTTCCCGTGTTATTTATTCCTTGTAACAAATTGGTTACTAATCCCCCCATATTTTATATTAATCATTCAAACATCATGATTTAATTTCATATTACGAAACCTTTACTTCTACAAAATATTAGGAGACGTTTTTACTTACTAATTGAATTCCCTACTGCATTACTCCATGTGGGATCGACCCCGACTCTTAGTTGGGTGTATACTTGTTAGTGACTACCTACACTTAGAATTGGATGAAGTGTAGTTGAGCATTATAAAAAATGGCGCCGCAGCCAGGGAGTGGTGTTTAGAATTCTTTAATTGAAGTGTTTTCGTGAACTAATTTTATTGTAGTTGAATTATCTTATTTTTGTTCTTTGCGATTTCTCCAAAACAGGTGATGAAATGAGTTGAACAGGAGCAAGGCAAATCAACTAAGGAACAATGATGACATCAAAAACTTGCACGATGTTAAAGAATACCATCTAGGAAGTGCGGGTTCTATTTATTGCCTCCAATTGTGGTCAATGTTGTATTTCATGTGACTTGCACGATGTTGCAGCTGTTGCAAATGAAGGGTCTCTTTGGAGGGTTTTCTCATGAGGACCCTCATGACCACATCCAAAATTTCATGGATGTTTGTGGACCGTTCTCTTTCAAGAACATCACCCAATAGTCAATACCACTCTGTTTGTTTCCCTTTTCTCTAATGGGGGAAGCAACAAAGTGGTTGACCAAACTACTAAGGGAAATGATCACTTCTTGGGAGGAGCTAACGAAAGTATTTTTTGAAAGGTTTTTCCCTCCCTCGAAGATGGTTAAGTTGAGGGATAATATTCAGAACTTCAAACTGACTGATGGTGAGCCCATCCATGAAACATGGTTGAGGTTGCAAAAGTTGCTTCTTCAATGTCCAACTCACGGGTTGCCGGACAATGTGCTATTGCAATATTTTTATCAGAGTCTTGACATAGTCAACAAAGGTGTTGCTGACCAACTCATTCGGAGTGGAATCATGAGACAACCATTTGACATAGCGTTGGCCCTACTTGATGAGATGATGAAAATTAATCGGGCATGGCACACTAGGGAAGATCTGGTGTCTCCTTTGAATCTTGGGCTGACAAAGGACCAAATGCAAAAAACCAAGAATGAGATGAGAGCATGGCCAAGATAATGACCCAAATGGACCTATTGACGAAGCATGTCATGGGAGGTGGTTGGTGCAAGTAGTGGTGTGAATCCTGATGACACAATTTGGGCCATGTATAACGAAGAGGTGCAATTATTGTCAAACCAAGCGGGGGGTTCTCGTCTGATCTCTCTAAGTACAGGCGGGAATCAAGGTTGTAATAGAGATCGTGATGATGGTTAGTGAGATCGAGATCGCAAATGGTGTGACCCTGGTTCAAATTGGAGAGACAGATATGGTGACAAAGATCGCTATGGGTCTCCTCATGAACGTTAAAGGCCAAAGGAACCAAGGGTTGACCCTGAAAGCTTCCAGACTAAGGATATTCTTGCTCGTATCTTGAAAAAGGTGGAAGGAGTGGACAAGGTACTCAAGGAGATGAAAGACTATGTCTCTTCTCAAAATTAAACGGTTACTTTGCACTCGATTTCCATTAAGCAGCTTGAAACTTAGATGGGTCAGATCTCGACTCATTTAAATCTAAGACCAGAAGGGGGTCTCCCAAGTGAGACTATGGTAAGCCCAAAAAATGAGGCATGATAACATGGCCATGTCGTTCCACAATGTTAAATAAGGCACTTCTTGGGAGGCAACCCAAGTTTTACTTTTTGTTTTAAATAATGTTTGTTGAATTTGTAGGATGAAATTTGAATTTTTGAGGAAAAGGGCAATTGGGTAAGCTAAAGTCCATTTGACAACACACTAAGTGACTCGGCAAGCCCAACATAGCTCGCCCTTAATACGTACTGGATGGCCAAGTTTTTGTTTAAATTGGCGGGATAAAGTCCACTCGGTGTATCACCGAGTGGATCGGCGTTGTTAATGAACCTCGTGGATCGAGGCATGAACTAAAGGGTAACATGCCTTCCAACCGTTTTAAATTCAAATCTTCTCATTATTTTGAACTTTTTGACTCTTTCTCACTAACAATAAAAGTTTAGATTATAGTTTTTCACTTCAATTTTTGTGGGTATACTTGTGTGATCGAAATCAGAAGAGTTGCATATTATTTTTGTTTGCCTTAGTGTCGTGTGTCTGCAATTGAGGTTTGTTTTCCGAACTTGTTTTTAAATTGCAAAAATTGTGTCGAACATGTGTTTGAGTAGTTCATAGATCTAGTATATGCTTTGATTCAGTGTTAAATTATTTGTTAATATCTATTTAGAACTCAAGCATGCCTAATATCTTATTTAGCAAAAAATAGTTTTAGATTAGTATTTAAATAGTGTAAATTGCAGGTTTGCATGTTGGGTTTTGTGTTGGTGAAGTTTGAGTAACCCAAGTTCCACCAAACAACTTAAATTTGCACAATGATGGATTGGGCGACGTCATTCTTAAGGGAAAAATCGTTATTTGGTCGAATCTAGATCAATTTGGGGAAGTTTGAGTACCCTGGGATAGGTAATCGTTGTGGGTATAGAATTGTGTATAATTAGGCTTCCAATTGGTTGTCATAGGTTGTGCGTAGGGAATTAGATATTGGAGTGAAAATCTGGCACATTGGGACATTTGGCGAGCTGAATCGAGATCGCCAAGTGACTCAGTGGTTCAACAAATAAACCTCCTTGCCACCTTTTGGACCTGAAATGAATATAAATTAATTTGTAACTTTCAACGATATGCTTATGCTCGGCAATTTGACTTCGCAACTCACCGAATTGTTTTAGCTTCGCCTTTCTGACCTCATTTTTGGCTAAATATTTCTGTCAGATTCGACGAGGTATTCTTTTATCACCAATTTAGTTCGGTGACTCACCAAATGGACTTGCATCTCGCCCTTTTGTGCTGAATTGTTGTTAAATTTCTCTTTAAAATTCGGTGAACCCTCTTATGCTCGCCGAGCTGTTTTGTAGTATTCCTGCAACTTTTTGAATACGAGATTTTCCTAACCCTTTACAATTGCATGTGTTTTGTTTGTATTTTTCTACAAATGTGGCTAGACCAAAGGTTCCGGTGAGAGGTCTAACACCCCGCAAAAAGGCAAAAGGGTCGTAATTACTGCGAAGGTCACACTTCCTTGGGCCACTTTTCCTAAGCCTCCTCAGGGAAATGTAAAGGGAAAAAGGAAGAAGCAAGTGGTGGAAAGTTCCAGCTAGAGTTCGAGCTCTTTAGATAACATGGGCATAGACTCCACTCACCTTACCACCTCTGAGTCTGAGAGGGAGGAGGATGTGGTGTTTAGGACAGCTATACACACACCAGCAATTGAGGGGAGTTACATAACATAAAGCTCTCAAAGCTGCTATCCAAATCAATTGATGATCGAGCAAAACTTCGTGCACCAGAAGCAATAGAAGCCCCAACGCATCCTCCTCGTTTCATGAACCAACTGAAGGCAGCTGTCTTGCGGACCATTTTAGAGGAGAAGTGGTTGTCTTCAGATAATGTGGTAGACTGGTATCTTGATGTGTGGGAGACGTTGTGCTTCTACAAGTTTCAGCAGTTCACCAAGCCCCTAAATCTGTATGTTCCTTTAGGGATTTGGGATTTTTATGCAGGTTATGCAAAGTTGATCCCGAATGGGAAGAATAAGGATGGGTTGATGGCACCAGTGGTGTCACGCCCTGAAATATGTGGCGTAAGTTGCACTAGATACCTTATTAGATCAAGTTACCCACTAAAACATACTAGCAAACAAAATTGTGAGACAAAAATATTGGGCAGCACAACCTCTAAAAAGTGAAGTTTGTACCCTGAAGGTCATGCCATGAATAAGAATGAACCATACAAACAATGGTAGACAAGCCAAAAAAATAAAGAGGTACTAGCTCGCCGACGAGGCCACAACTGAAGACATACCTACCTACAGACACATATATATACATGACAAGTCTATGGGCTAGAGATTGAAACATACAAAAGAAAACCTAGAATATTGTGTCCATAGTAGCCTCTATGAGTGACATAGTCACTTTTGGGACAAGGCCCCACGTATACCAAATTTGTACAACAAAAGTAAACATCCTCTAATAGCCCCAGGATAAGATGGAGCTTACCAATCACAACTGAACCTGAATCCTAGCGGGTGGGTCAATCAATATCCCTGCGTAAACCTGCTAGCAGGAAACAAAAAACAGCATCCCTGGCAATGGGACGTCAGTACGAACAAAAAATCTACTGGTATGTAAAGGGGAAATTTAAATCATAAATAGTTATTGTAAAAGGGTAAAAAAGATACAACCTGAAATTGAAACCCAAATAATCTCCATGGCAGATATTTGGCCTCCTACTATTTAAATATGCATGGTATACTCGTATAATCGTATATCATGAATATATATATATAGATGCAAATGCATGACATACTGAACCAAATGCTACCAATGGTGGTGCTTCCACCTGAAACGGAAACTCAAATAATCTCCATGGCTGACATTTGGCTCCCTACTATTTAAATATGCATGGTATACTCGTATAATCGTATATCATATATATATATATATATATGCAAATGCATGACATACTGAACCAAATGCTACCAATGGTGGTGTTTCCATGTAGCTAACCGACATCATATATACGCCAACTTGTGGCCATCAGTGTCTCATACGTATAAATATAGGAAATAGGACCCATACCTCTTGATTATAGCTCAGTAGTAGAATGCAAACCATGTCATGTCATGGATTTATAACACTTATATGTTACCATTGCCATGTTGCCAATCTTGGCCTGTTTGTAGTCTTGTTCTCATAAACCCGTAATCACTTTCGTATGACATGTAACCATCTCATGGAACCTAATATGTTCTTCCAAATAAGCTTGAAGAGTTGACTCGAATTTAGAAAGATAACCTAACCTTGCAAACATTCATAACAAGTTTAAGGTGATTTACATAGTTCCTATACTTAGTTCCTGGATAATTTATAAAAGAAGTATTTCAAAAATCAAGTATTCTAATAGTTTAAACATTTAAGTTATATTTGAATGTTTTGAAGATTGTGGGTTACTTTAAAGATTTTTCATAATAATTTTAGTGGGGAAAGAGGGCAGGTTACAAATAATAAGGGTCTCCGGTGATATTTTAGTCACATCACCCAAAGAAGAATAAGAATCCATACATGCGGACAAATAATCAAGGAAACCGATAAAATGACATGTAGATGTCGAATACTCTATTTATCCAAATGTGTGGAATATCAAAATAATAGAATCATGAAAATAATTTAGCTGAGATCCCAATGCCTTTCACTGAAGGTCTTTCTAGTAAGAGAATAGCAAATTATCACATTCTGCATTTTAGGAATTTTCCAGGAGTGGTGCTAAAATGAGGGACGGAGCTTAGCCTTACCATACCTTCGCAATGAATGCTCGAATGGTCGTAGTTTCTTCACAAAAGTTATTCCTTATGTCCTAAGCTTTGAAAACACTATATATTCACAGCTAATATGCCATACTAAATAATTATAATTAAGCTTAAATCGGCAGATTTTCCATATGGCCTCAACTTGACTAAATGTCCGTAGAACTTCATAAAAACAATGATAAAAGAGTCCCGATATGATTACCTTAGTTAACCAAGTGTAAACCTTCAAGAAACACCAATAAATACCAATTTATATCTTCAAAAAACAGCTCCAAACGCAAGGGGAAAACGACTTCCACATGTAGACATCACGTTTCTAGGCACGGGGGCAACCTTTAATGGTAGAAATCATCAAAAAGTAACCTTCATCATGCAAGAACTCCATTAGAACCCTCTCTTAAGCTTTCATTCTAGTTAGGGAGTGAAAAGAAATGTTTTCATGGCTTAAAACGTCGAGTAAGCCGACATACCACATTTTTTACCCGACCCGGATCACGACCCTAATTATGCCACGACAGTCCGCAGTAAAACCCTAATAACTTTTTACTCAGATGTCGGCTGGATACGGGGTTTTGTGCATTGCAAAGACCTTTAGGCCTTCGATTTGATAGGTCATGGGACTTCTAACTCTTTATATATTGGTAGAAAACATCCAAGACATTTGACCCAAAGTTAAGAAAATATTATTAGAGAAACTTCGATAAGTTTTGTCGACCTTAGTGTCGTTAATTTTCTTGACTTCAAAACCTAACACACTATTATTAACATGTTAGATACTCATAGGCTTACCCCAAGGTATGAGATAATTTAAACCTTTCAAACGGGCGAAGTTCTATCCGAGCCATTTCTTTAATCTAGAACTTTGTTTGAGGAGTCACTTTGACCTAAAACATTAATTTAGTTCCTTGATATTTCCACCCATTTGCAATCTTAATCTCCAATTTACTATACCAAGTCATATACACCTCATATAATCATGCTAAACTACGCAACACCTATTATGCAAGAATAGAGAAAAAAGTACGGGATCTTACAATCTCCCCCGACCCTCCCCCCCACCTTATGAACATTCGCCTGCGAATGGATCTAGACAATTCCTTGTTCCTCCCCTGTCCCGAAGGAATGAGCTCCGGGCTAGATCTCACCCCACGTCCACCAGAGTTCCTCCTGCATCCACACCAGCAGAATCACTGCCAAGTTTTACCATTTATCATTTCTTTGGAGGAACTTCCTTCTCCATAGCATATCATGCTTATTACAAAATTTATAGGCTAACATTACAATTTCTCTCAAAAGCATAATCATGCAACATCAAGATCACATCAAGGCATGCTCAACTAGGCATCTCATGGAGCAATTTAAACAATTCTTCACAAATGCATATAAATCATGAGGGACATAATCAAGAAAACTCATTTATTTATTTAAACAAGAATGCAGCTAAAATATGCACATCATAAGGAGAATATGGATACTCAATTCACATAAGACTCCAACATGCAACATGCTACTAAGAACTCTTTGTTTCAAGCTTGAATTAGAATAGAAGGAAAAGATAAGGATATCAACAACCTTACTACTCAACTCATCATCCCCCACTTAGGGTAAACCCATCTAAGGTTATCATCAAACAACAAAGAAAAATTGACTTACCTTCATTTGTTCCCTTATCCTTGTTAGCTTGAAGCATATAGAAACGGTTCCTCTTAAGAGCATTTGGATCCGGGACATCATGAGCAACTTGATTGGTCTCTTTCCCTTTTACCTCAAGTGTAGGGAAATCTCTCATCTTATGACCCTTACTCCCACATCCAAAGAATCCATCCGTACCGGCAAGACACTTGCCAAAATGTTGCTTTCCACATCATATCACATTACCTTCACATAATCAACATTACTCAAAACAACAATCATCCAACTTTGCTTACAAGGCCATGATCACAACATGCTTATAAAGTAAACACCTCCCCACTTTCAAAGGGATCAGACCTCACAATTCTAACATCTACTACATATATATACATAGAATACTAGAATCAATAATATATTCACAACTTCATCATCATCATAACCCTTAGGACACAATTGCCCATTCAAGGCCAACTTCCAATATAGCATAATTGACCATAAATTCCTCAAGATACAATATAGAACAATACATAAATCAATAGTCCATAACAATCTACACATTAATATCACATTATTAGCTCAAAATCAATACACCTACTTTAGACCCAAAAATTAAGATTTCAAGATATGCAAGGGTTCATGGAGTTTTTTATCTTAAAACCATCAATATTAACATAAATCATCATTTGAAATACTTTCATGCAAGAACCCAAGCTTAGAATTGAAATTGGGGTTTTTAGTGTTTTTGAAAAACATTGAAATCACTTTGATTTGGCTCTTTGAATGAAATGAGAATCAAAGATAAATCCCCATACCTTTATGATTAATTTCCTAGGAATTTGAAGGGGAAATCAATAGGAACCCATCCCCTAGCTTGAAGCTTCATCAATGTCTTCCATGGAGTTCTAGAGACAGAATATATTTGAAAGGGAAGGTTCAATTTGGATAATGAGGTCTAATTCTAGGTTTTGGGGTTTTAACCACTTAAAATACCCTAAAATAGGTAGAATAACCGTTTATAATAATTCCCCAAAGTACCAAAACTACCCCTCACTTAGTTGGACCTTTTAAACAAGTCAAACTTGAGTTTTATTTTCGCAGATTTCATTGGGAAACAAGTCCGCGATGCGGAGGTGTCCCCACAAGTTTCTTGAAATTAAATTTTAAGGCAGAAGAGTCTGTGACACGTCTGGGACACGGACCAAACTTTTGGCCCTTGGTGGAGCTAGTCCGCGACACGGACATGTTCCTTCCATGAGCAACTTCAAGCTGCCTTGTTTGGCCAAGGGTTGGGGTCCCTTAGGGTTGTCCCTGGGAGTCGTACCTGAACGTTTTTACCCTAAAAACATTTATTAAGACACTAGGGTCACCTCCACTGATTTTAGACTCCAAACAACACATTAAAACATGAACAACATACTAGAACACACCAACACGTAAAAGACTAGTTTCTGAACGTTTTGGTCGTCCCTTGATGTTTGACTTCCAAACTCTTTAAATATGACTAAAAAGGCTATTCTTAATTATTTTAACAAGTTATAAATGCATAAAACCCATGTGAGGCTCTACTTTATCCTACTTCATTTTGAGGGGTGTTACAAGTAGTTGATGAGTCAGATGATGAGACTGATGAAGAATAGATAGCGATACATGAAGAGAGCATATATATGGACTTGCCAGATCTTGGGAAGAAGAAAATTATGTCGGAGATCCAGACATCGCGGACCGAGACTGCTTTGGCAGCTCCTAGTGGGTCTGGTACTGCTGTTACCTCTGAGGTGATTACGGGCACTGATGCCCAAATCCAGAACAATGCACCAGCACTGATACCCAGACAGATGGAGTGACTGCATAGATAGGATCCCCTCTTTACCTACCTCTCTGTCTCACTTTATTTAACTTTTGAATATTTTCATTTGCATTTGAGGACAAATGACTTTTGTTGTGGTGGGGTGAGGCCCTCCTTTGTTCATATTAGTTTTGTTTATATATTGGGCTTTGAGCTAAATTCGTGTTATACAATGCTTTTTGTGGAAATTTTGAGCTTGTGGCTCCTTGCTTTTAATTGTAAATGATTTTTAACCCTTCCAAAAAAAAATTGCCACCTCTTGTATGTGTTGAATGTGGTTGTTCTCTTGCAAATATGAGTACCAATCTTGATCAATACCGATGACTCGAAGAGTGCTCATAATCGAACATAAATGAATGTGTGGCTACGACGAGGCCAATTGAAGTTCCATAGACAATATGTGAACTCTTTGCATCTCGTTGTGACAAGCCAATTATCATATCGATTCTCTTGTAATGATCGTTGCACACTACCGAAAGTGTGGAGTCTTGTTTGACTTTGGTGTCAATATTGTGTGTGATGAGGTTACCGTGAACGATGCATGGTGACACCTAGAATTTTCCATATTGGTCCGGTTGACGAAGTGATGGGATCTCATTATATGGTCTTAGGCAACTTTGAAGAATCTGAGCCAATTTCACATTATACCTCTTTTGTGGTCTACCTTGTGAGTGTGTGTGAACCTCTTTTGAACACCCTTTGAGCCTTACCCTTCTTTGGAAGAAACATGATGAAAACATGACCTTTCTTAATCCACTACCTATAATCCTCATGATTTCTGGTTGATTGAATAGCCAACTTAGGCCCTAAGTTAGGGGTGTGGTGAAAAAGGGAAGGCAAGTGAAGAAGTGCAAGAAAAGTCTCCTTTAACCCATGGTGTTGAGAAAAAAAATTGGGACCCCTCCATATATATATATATATATATATATAAAGCGGGATAAAAGGAAAGATGTGGAATGAAGTATGAAAATACAAAAAGACATGGGGTTCCAAACAATCCATGGAAAGTGAATAATGGGATGACTTATGAGCACTAAAGAAAATGATGAAAGAAGAGGAAGGCAAGTATTGTGAGCACCACATTTCATGAGGATAAAGGTCACCGAGCCTAAATGGCCATACCTTTACACTCAGTCCCATTACAAGCCTTGAAAAGACCTTTGTGATCTTGAGTAAGCTGAAGCAATTGTCAATTGGAAAATACGGGCAAACCTATAGGTGAAAGCATGTATTATGTTCATCTTTGTGAGTGTGAGTGTTGCATTTGATTGCAGAACTTTAAATGATTAAACCATTGTGTATGAAAATGGAATCATTCTTTGTGTAAGGGTATTAGAACACTTTTGTTGAGGTTGAACTTGCATTTGAAGCAAGTATTGTGAATTTGAGAATCTTTGATAATGGTGTGTGATACCTATCGTGACCAACGACACTAACCTACAGTACAAGTGTCTACATTCGTCGATAATATAGTAACCCAACCAAAGTTTGGGGTTGTGTCCCAAGGGAGTGGTTTTGAGAATTAGTAGAAAAATTAAATTAAATTCAAACTAGTCATAGGCTAAAGATATTAACGATTAAAAATATTGTAAATTAAAAGGGGTGATATAAAAGTGACAAATATCAAATGGGGGTTTTGTCACAAGTAGTAAAAAACAACAAAAAAAACAAGAAAATAAAGTATGAGGACAAGTTCTTGGGGTGTGACCATAATACAAGTTGAGATAAATCGTTGGGTACATGCTTTCGATACGAAATTTGCAAGATAATATGACTAGGCTAAGCTTTAGATGGAAATAAGTTCCCTCTCGGGCAACTTACCCCGTTTCAAATGCGTTCTTCTCGGACATCTATTTTCCACATGAAGGCCAGCCTACGCCTTACCCCACTCACTCTCTCGAGCTGAGTGCTAGGATATGGGATTAGGGCTCACCCTCTCGGGCTGAACCTCATTTCGACCCACTCCTTAGGCCATCAGTCTAGCAGTCTGGTTTCGCAACCTCCCTCTCGGGCAAGCCGAAAACACATGGGTGGTTTTGTATTTTGCAACTACAAACTCATTAGATTAAACCACAATCACTAGGTGAAATAACCATTAAAATACATCTATATTATCAGCAAGCAAGACCCACCAACATTATCAACACATAATTGCTAAATCATACCCCAAGATGGGGGGTTTACCCACACATCATGAAATAACAAAATACACCTGAAATGATACTAAAATTAAATTTGTAAAAGGAATTAAACCTTGATTTAAGCAAAGGAAGAAGAATGGAGAAGACCCACTTTCAACTTGGGGAAGATGAAATCCTTCTTTCTTCAAGTCTCCCAAAATAACCCTCTCCAAACTTGAGAAAAAATATCCCAAAAAGTACTATTCTATTCTGAAAATTAAAATAAATATTCGACTCTTAAAAATTAATAACAAGTTTATTATTTATAGACTTCAGAAAATAGTGTTGGCGGATCTTTTGGCACGGTTAGTCGGAATGGCCGATTAACACGGCGATTCGCCCTTTGGTGTAGTTCGACGCCATCTTGCACTAGCCTTCAGCATGGTCATGCTCTGTGTCATTGGGAGAGATAGTACTGCTTCGCGGAATTATTTGGCGAAATGCCGACTGCTCCTTTCATCGCCTTTTTGAACCTGCTCCTTCAGGACTTCGCGTACTGGAATAAAGGGCAGAGTGCGTCCCTTCGGCGAATTGCTAAGTGTGATTGGCGATGCTCAAGCTTGAACTTCTTCGTTCTTTTCAGCCTTTCTGTTCCTTTTTGCGCCTAAGTGTCCATGCTTCCACTAAAACATCAAAATACCTAAAACTTAAGAGTTTTCATCAGATATTGAGACAAAATAAGCATTCGAGGACACTATTTCTATCAAAATAAATCCCTAAATGAGTCCAATTTGTGGACTCATCAACACACCCAACTTAAACTTTTGCTTGTCCTCAAGCAAGAAGTTCAGCCGTTCAAAAGGGATGTCTCAATCAGTGCGACACAAGACTCAATCATGAATGCACACAAGACTCAAATTACTCATGCAAAGATCAACTGTGTACTCAAAGATCCAAATTGGGACACACCATTACCAAAGATTCTCATGCTCGCAATACTTGCTACTTGTGCAAGTTCAAGCTCAACAAAAAGTATCCAAATGCCCTCACATCAATAATGATTCCATATTCACACACAAAGGTCAATCAATTCAAGATCAATAATCAGATGCAACACTCACACTCAAAAAGAGGAACATAATGCATGTTTTCACCCATTGGCTTTGCCTTATTTTCCAATTGATCTTCGGTTCGGCTCACTCAAGATCAAAAAGGTCTTTCTAAGGCTTGTAATGGGGTTGAGTGTAAAGGTATGGTCATTTAGGCTTAGTGACTTTTCATCATGAGATGTGGTTTTCTCAAGACATTCCATTCTTTTCCTTTATCAATTCTTCTTCAAGTGCTTCTAAGTCATTTTTTATTCACTCTCCATGGATTGCTTGGAAACCCAATTTCTTTTTGCACTTTTATTCCACAACTTCTTCTTTTTCACTCTCTTCTTTTCTTTTTCTTTTCCGTTTTTTTTTATATATATGGAGGGTTTCCATTTTTCTGCAACACCATGGGATAATGGAGACTTTTCTTACACTTCTTGAATTCTCCTTTTCCTTTTCACCACACCCCCAACTTAGGCTTATGGCCTAAGTTGGCTATTCACTAAATCACAAATCAAGAGGATTATAGGTAGTGGATCAAGTAAGGTCTAGGGTTCATCAAGGTTCTTCCAAAGAAAGGTAAGGCTCAAAGGGTGTTCAAGAAACTTTGACACGCTCACGGGTAGGCCACAAAAGAGGTATATGTCAAGTTGGATCACACTCTTCAAAAGTTGCCTAAGATCATCTCAAGAGCACACCTTACTAAATCAATCAGACTAACGGGGAAAATTCTAGGTTTATTCATGCAAGGTTCAAAGTAAGCTCATCACACAAGGCATCGACACTTAAGTCAAACAAGACTACACACTTTCGCTAGTGTGCAACGGTCATTGCAAGAGAATCAATTAGATAAATGGCTAATCAAAACGAGATGCAAAGAGTTCACATATTGTCTATGCAACTTCATTTGGCCTCATCATAGCCATACATTCATGTTCATTCGATTGTAAGCACTATTCAAGTCATCTGTATTGATCGGAACCGAGACTCAAATTTCCAAGAGAACAACAACTTTAAATCACAAGAGGTGGAAAAATTTACAAACAATAAAAAAAATTCAGAAGGGTAAAAATCGGTTTGCAATTTAAAACAAAAAGGAGCCACAAACTCAACCATTTGCACAAGCAGTATCAAACAATTTCAAGAAAACAGCCCAAATATGTACGCAAGACAACATTCAAAACAACACACAAAGGTGAGCCTCACCCCACCACAAATAAAAACATTTATCCTCTAATGCAAATGAAAGTATCCAAAAGTAAAAATAAAGAAAAACACAGAGGGGGTAAAGAGGGATCCTGTCCACGTGTCGCTCCATCTTTCAGGACATCAGTGCCCAGTGTAGTGCTCTGAATATGGGCATCATTGCCCGCAGTAACCTCAGAAGGACCAGAAGAAGACAATACGATATGATCATTGCAAATGAGTACCACATTATTGAAAGTAAACCCGGGGTTCGGAAAACCAACCTTTGTGCCGATTAAAGTACTTTGAAATGCTAGGCGGCAATGAAATCCAACTCCGAGCACAAATAAACAACCAAAATACTTATGGAATGCAAAAATATTTAAAATACTAGGTGCGAGATTTCGAAGATTAAAAGCGAGGGAAAGTGAAACAGTTGGAAGTTTAAACCTTTGGCCTGTTAAGAAATCGTCCAGTTCTCGCCCATTCGGCGACATTAGTCGTGGTCGCCGATCCATTCGGTGACTCATCGAGTGGATACTTACCTCGCCTAGTTTTACAGGACCTTCAATTAAACAAGGGGTTCAAATGGTGAACTAGATCGCAATCACCGACCAGGTCAGCGATTCGCCAATAAGTTCTTGGGCACATTGAGTTTTGCAGACTCCACTTTGAAGTTGTCTTTAGTCCAACGGTGGTTTAAGTCGGGGTTGCCAACTTCTTCGGCGATGTGCCGACTGGACCTTTGGCTCGCCCATTTGCACTTTTCACTCACTTTCCATACTTTGACCTACACAAACAACACACCATTATTTCTTAAACCAAAAATAAAGTGATAAAACCTTGGGTTGCCTCCCAAGAAGTGCCTTATTTAACGTCGTGGCACGATGCAACTCCTCACTCAAGTTCCATTAGTGAGGTTTGCCTCATTTTCATGAGGCCACCCCTCTTTTGGCTTTGGGTAGAGAGAAGATAGAACTTGGTCCATTTGGGACCTTTGTCATCATTAACTCTCATTCTTACTGTTTCAACACACAAACAAGCAAAACTAAACTAAAAATTAAGTTAGTAAAACTACAACTGTTAAAAACAGAAATTCTACATAACTAAGAAATCCCAAATAACACCACTCCCCGGTAGCGATGCCATTTTGATGCTTATCGTGACCAACGACACTAACCTATAGTATTAGTGTCTATGATCATCGATAATATAGTAACCCAACCAAGGGTTGGGGTTGTGTCCCAAGGGAGTGGTTTTGAGAATTAGTAGAAAATTAAAATTAAGTTCAAACTAGTCGTAGTTAAAGACAATAACAATTAAAAACATTGTAAATTAAAAGGGGTGACACAAAGGTGTCAAATATCAAATGGGGGTTTTCTCATAACTAGTAAAAAAACAACAAAAATAACAAGAAAGTCAAGTATGGGGACAAGTTCTTGGGGTGTGACCGCAATACAAGTTAAGATAAATCATTGGGTACAAGCTTTCGATAGGAAATTTTCAAGATAACAGTAACTAGGCTAAGCTTTAGATGGAAATAAGTTCCCTCTCGGGCAACTTATCCCGTTTCAAATGCGTTCCTCTCTGATACCAATTTTTCGCATGAAGGCCAGCCTACACCTTACCCCACTCACTCTCTTGAGCTGAGTGTTAGGATATGGGACTAGAGCTCACCCTCTCGGGCTGAACCTCATGTCGACCCACAACTTAGGCCATCAGTCTAGCGGTCATGGTTTCGCGACCTCCCTCTCGGGCAAGCCGAAAACACATGAGTGGTTTTGTATTTGCAACTACAAACCCATTAGATTAAACCACAACCACTAGGTCAAATCACCATTAAAGTACATCTATCCTATCAGCAAGCAAGACCCAACAACAATATCAACACATATTTGCTAAATCACATCCCAAGAATGGGGGTTCTTAGCCACACATCAAGAAATAAAAATATACACCTAAAATGATACTAAAATCAAATGGGTATAAGGAATTAAACCTTGAATTAAGCAAAGGAAAAAGAATGGAGAAGACCCACTTCCAACTTGGGGAAGATGAAATCCTTCTTTCTTCAAGTTTCCCAAAAAACCCTATCCAAACTTGAGAGAAAATATCCGAAAAAGTACTATTCTATTCTAAAAATTAAAATAAATTTTTGACACTTAAAAATTAATAACAAGGCTAGTATTTGTAGACTTCAGAAAATAGTGTTGGCGGATCTTTTGGCGAGGTTAGTCGGAATCGCTGATTAACTCGGCGATTCGCCCTTTGATGTAGTTCGTCTCCATCTTGCACTAGCCTTCCGCATGGTCGTGCTTTGTATCATTGGGCGAGATAGTACTGCTTCACAGAATTATTCAGCAAAATGCTGACTGCATCTTTCATCGCCTTTTTCATCCTTCTCATTCAGGGCTTCGCGTACTGGAACAAAGGGAGGAGTGCGTCCCTTCGAAGAATCACCAAGTGTGATTGGCGATGCTCAGGCTTCAGCTTCTTCGTTCTTTTCAGCCATTTTGTTACTTTTTGCGCCTAAGAGTCCATGCTTCCACTAAAACTTCAAATACCTGAAACTTAAGAGTTTTCATCAGATATTGAGACAAAATAAGCATTTAAGGACACTATTTCTATAAAAATAAAGCCCTATATGATTCTAATTTGTCGACTCATCAGTGCGTCACTACTTGAGTCTTTGAGTACACAATTGATCCTCACTACTTGAGTCTTTGAGTACACCATTACCAAAGATTCTCATGCTCGCAATACTTGCTACTTGTGCAAGTTCAAGCTCAATAAAAAGTATCCAAATGCCCTCACATAAAGGTCTTCGGTTCGGCTCACTCAAGATCAAAAAGGTCTTTCGAAGGCTTGTAATGGGGCTGAGTGTAAAGGTATGGTCATTTAGGCTCAGTGACTTTTCATCATGAGATGTGGTTTTCTCAAGACATCCCCTTCTTTTCCTTTATCAATTCTTCTTCAAGTGCTTCTAAGTCATCTTTTTATTCACTCTCCATGGATTGGTGGAAACCCAATTTGTTTTTGCACTTTTATTCCACAACTTCTTCTTTTTCACTCTTTTCTTTTCTTTTTCTTTTCCTTTTTTTTGTATATATATATGGAGGGTTTCCAGTTTTCCGCAACACCATGGGTTAATGGAGACTTTTCTTACACTTCTTGAATTATCCTTTTCCTTTTAACCATACCCCCAACTTAGGCTTTTGGCCTAAGTTGGCTATTCACTAAATCACAAATCAAGAGGATTATAGGTAGTGGATCAAGTAAGGTCTAGGGTTCATCAAGGTTCTTCCAAAGAAAGCTAAGGCTCAAAGGGTGTTCAAGAAAGTTTCACACGCTCATGGGTAGGCCACAAAAGAGGTTTATGTCAAGTGGATCACACTCTTCAAAAGTTGTCTAAGATCATCTCAAGAGCACACCTTCCTAAATCAATCAGACTAACGGGGCAAATTCTAGGGTTATTCATGCAAGGTTCAAAGTAAGCTCATTACACAAGGCATCTACATTTAAGTCAAACAAGACTACACACTTTCGCTAATGTGCAACGGTCATTACAAGAGAATCAATTAGATAAATGGCTAATCACAACAAGATGCAAAGAGTTCACATATTTTCTACGCAACTTCATTTGACCTCATTGTAACCATACATTCATGTTCATTCGATTGTAAGCACTATTCATGTCATCATATTGATCGGAACCGAAACTCAAATTTCCAAGAGAACAACCACTTTAGATCACAAGAGGTGGCGAAATTTTTGAACAATATTTTTTTTTCGAAAGGGTAAAAATAGTTTTGCAATTTAAAACAAAAAGGAGCCACAAGCTCAAACATTCGCACAAGCAGTATCAAACAATTTCAAGCAAAATAGCCCAAATATGTACGCAAGACAACATTCAAAACAACACACAAAGGTGAGCCTCACCCCACCACAAATAAAAACATTTGTCCTCTAATGCAAATGAAAGTATCCAAAAGTAAAAATAGAGAGGGAGGTAAAGAGACATCCTGTCTACGTAGTCGCTCCATCTTTCGGGGCATCAGTACCCGGTGTAGATCTCTGAATATGGGCATCACTGCCCGGAGTAACCTCAGAAGGACCAGCAGACGACAATATGATATGATCATTGCAAATGAGTACCAAATTTTTGAAAGTAAACTCGGGGTTCGGAAAACCAACCTTTGTGCCGATTAAAGTACTTTGAAATGCTAGGCGGCAATGAAATCCAACTCCGAGCACAAATAAACAACCAAAATACTTATGGAATGCAAAAATATTTAAAATACTAGGTGCGAGATTTCGAAGATTAAAAACACGGGAAAGTGAAAGAGTTGGAAGTTTAAACCTTTCGCCTGTTAAGAAACCGTCCAGTTTTCTCCCATTCGGCGACACTAGTCATGGTCGCCGATCCATTCGACGACTCACCGAGTGGATACTTACCTTACCAAGTTTTACTGGACCTCCAATTAAACAAGGGGTTCAAACGGCGAACTAGATCGCATTCACCGACCAGTTCGCCGATTTGCCAATAAGTTCTTGGGCACACCGAGTTTTACAGACTCCACTTTGAAGTTGTCTTTAGTCCAACGGTGGTTTTAGTTGGGGTCGCCGACTTCTTTGGCGATGCGCCGACTGGACCTTTGGCTTGCCCATTTGCACTTCTCACTCACTTTCCATACTTTGACCAACACAAACAACACCATTATTTCTTAAGGTAAAAATGAAGTGGTAAAGCCTTGGGTTGCCTCCCATTATCACTCTTGGGTTGTTTATTTTATCCCATAGTCTTATCACATCCCACGAATCACGTCTCCCTATCTCGCATATTTATATTTTTACTATTTTTGTTTATTAGTTGAATACAAACCCCCCAGTAATAATTGACATTCGTGTCACTTCTTGATTTAGTATGATTTTACTCGTAAATATTTATAGTTATGATTGACTAGAACATAATTTTACTTTTTCTACTTAATTCTCGATTACTAACCGCTCCCTTGGGACTCGACTCCAACCCATTCGGTTGGGTTTTATTACTACACGGGATCGTTGCTACTTGAATTGGAAATAGTGTCTTTATATTGTGGTGGGGTGAGGCCCACCTTTATGCATATTAGTTTTGTTTATATATTGGGCTTTGAGCTAAATTCGTGTTATACACTACTTTTTGTTCAAGGTTTGAGCTTGTGGCTCCTTGTTTTTAATTGTAAATGACCTTTGACCCTTCCAAAAAAAAATTGTGACCTCTTGTATGTGTTGAATGTGGTTGTTCTCTTGCAAATTTGAGTACCGGTATTGAGCAATACTGTAACACCCCTAAATTACTAGTCCAGCTCTTGCATGTCGATGCATCATTTCTTCATTACTACAATATGTTTTACTCTTATTTTGGGAACTTGAAATTTTGTGATATTTGCAACCTTGCTTAAAATAAATTGTGCTCATAATTTAAGGTATTGTATGGGGGTATTTACGTAATTTTTCTAATTAAAATTTCATATGAATTGAAAGTGTTGGTATCAATTGTATACATATAAGTGTATATGTATACATTTTGGGCAGCACACAATAATTTGGGGCAGCACCCTTTTAGTGACTGTTGTATATGTGACTAAGCATCACTCTTAAGACTATATTATCACACCTCCTCTTCTTATTTTCGTTTGGAGCTGAAGTCCAAGAACCTAAGAACATTTTCTAACCTGTTGTTCATCAAAATCACAAGAAAAAACCTTGGTCCTTCTAGCTGGAAGTCGAGACATCCTACCTTTCGGTGAATAATGAAAACTTGATTTTGTTTGCAGAGTAGTGTCTGGTACTTTTAGAATTTCTCGTTCTATATAACTCTTTTTTCGGTGAATAAATATGATTTGGAAAGCTGATTCCTATAACTACAACTATTCTTTTTATGGTAAACTCTAAATTAGATTTTATTACTACAATATAAGGGACGCAACATAGGACATGTTCTGTCCAGATTCTGGAATTTGAAATCATGTATGTTCAACTGTTAGTGTTTTGATTATATATTTATGTACAAAGCGTCTTTTGCGGTGATTCTTGATTATTTGCAAGCTTAAGAGATGTACCTACATCTTTTATGAAGGATATAAATTCCATTTTGGCCGTTTTCTATTTCAAATCTAATTTGCGACATGAAGTGCTTTTATTGGGCAGTAATTTCTGTTTTTCGAGTATAGTCATTTTTGTACAGGCTAGGCTTACTTGTGATGATAACCCTGTGTTACGCCATCATTATTGAGCTACTACACAGTAAATAATTTATTGAATTCATTTTTTAAGGTTGTATATCCTCATGTACGAGTTGAAGACTTTGATGCGCTGGTTGGTTTACGATTTGAACTCGTGAAGTTGTGTTGAACTGTTTTGTGCTAAAGAACTGAGGTTTGTGTATAAATTTGTACTTGCACTCTTTTAACTGCTGGTATATCTGAAAATTGATCTTGGTACCTTGGTTACCTCTTGTCACTTTGCATTGTCGTGTTGGTATCCTTTAAGACGTTAAAGACACTTGTGTAACTCACCCACTTGTACGGATTGTTTGATCACTTGGCACTCTTGTTGGGACCTTGTCCTTCTTGTGACTGTGACTTTGTCACAATTGACATGCCTCTTGATTCGGATCATTTGCCATCTTGACTCTGGATTTTTAGTCCTTCTTAAAAATGGAAGTTGTCCATTTTAAGTACGAACTAGAAGCCATTTTTAATATAGTTCTTGGTTCTCTTGTGATTATTAGGTTTTGACCCTTCTTGATACCTGCTTGTGCTTGGTGTGACAACATGATGTATATATTGGGCAAGCCTTATTGTTGAATCTCTTGGAAAACTGTGCTATGAGCGTTCTTGACATTTGGTTCTTTAAATATAAAACTCAATACTCTTTATATATTGTTTACTTGATTTATTTATTATGTTCAATTATGTTGCCCTTGACTTGAGAATGATAACTTGCTGAATTTGAGGGATCCAAATCAATAGTTTTTACACCACTAAGCTATATGCTTAGCGATAGTTGTTTCTATCGTAGGGGTTGTTCGAGATGATGCTTGAAGTTGGCCATTGGAGATGGATGTTTTGAGAGCCTTAAGGAAGATCACATTTGCATATAGGCATCTATATTTTTTATAAACCTTGGGACTTGTACATATTCTATGTGTTGTATATTTACATGAGATTTTGAGGGCTGATTTGATCATGTCGCCATAAGTTGTAATATAAATATGACTATATGTTTTGTTCTTTTTAGGGTGTGTAAACCCAAGTCTTGTAATATCCTAAATCTACTATAACTTTCGAATGTTTATGTGAAGCATGAGCAGGCTGATTTCGGTACTCGTAAGCTTGTAATATTCTTATTATTTCATCCTTGAGTGTGACGATAATATATATACATGAAAAGCTCATCGGTTATTTGCTTAAATTACTTTTTGGAGGTCATTATGCATCTAATCCGTCTACTAGATTATAATCAATATGCCCTCGTTAATCGCTTTTGAGTGTCGCAAGTATAAGTTAAGTTTCTTTAAAAAGGGTTGCTTCAAGTGTTCGTATCAGAGCATAGGTTTGTGGTTCTAGGAATTTTGATTTGAATTACTTGTATACTTGTTCACTTTCGAAAAAGGTTATATTTTTATTATTTGGTCAATTACATGGTTTATAATATTTTTATCGCATGTAGAGTGCATATGCATCAAGTACATATCCCTAATGCAATGTGATCTTTCTTTTTGAAGGAATTAAGTCATGGACACTTCCTCTGACCGACCTATGGAAGCTGCTCGTGAAGGTTCGGGTGCCTCTATTTCCCAACCTCATGCACTGGAAGGGGTTGGAGAACATATCTCGAATCTGTATGTTCCCCACACTAGTGGTTCTGAAGTGGGAAACCATTAGGGTGTAAGAGTTGGTCCACATCCTCACATGAGTCATGGTACTCAAACCATGAATCCTCATTTTCAACAAATGGTTGAATTCTTCTACCACATGGTTGAATCAATGCATGATCTCCACAGGATTAACTTTGAGAAAATGAGGAAAATGGGTGGAGTGGAGTTTGAAGGCACTGTTGATCCCACTGATGCTGAGCAATGGCTTGATCACATGGAGAGGGTATTTGAGCAGTTAGAGTGTTCAGATGTTGCAAAATTTAAGTATGCTATTTCACTATTACAAAAGGATACTTACAATTGGTGGGTAAGTGTTTCGAATGCCAAGGTAAAACCTCCTGTTCTTACTTGGGATGATTTTCTTAAGGAATTTTGTATGAAGTATGTCCCACCTGCTTATTGTGATGCAAAGAAAAAGGAGTTTTTGAATCTAAGTTAACGAGGCATGTCTATTGCTCAATACGATTAGAAGTTTCTAAGGCTCTCTCGCTATGCTGGTGGTATTATTAAAGAGGAAAAAGACAAGTGCAGGAAGTTTGAAGACGGTTTAAATGATTCCATTAGGAAGAATCTGGCGATCCTGCAACATGTGAAATTTTGTAAGTTAGTGTCTGCTGCTTTCACTTGGGAACGACTTGATAAAGAAGATGCTAGTAGAAATGAAAGCAGATTATGAAAGCCTAGACCAGATTTTGGGGGTTCATCGAAAAGAGGAAGGTTTGATAATTCTAAGCTTGGTAGTGATAACAGGCCACCTCAACAAAGGCAAAACAATCAGAATTTTCTACAGCTAGCACTCCAAATTATGGCCAAGGCAAGTCTCGCGTTCCCACTTGTCCACAATGTGGAAAGAATCATTATGGTACTTGCAGGAGAGCTTCTGGTGCACGTTTCAATTGTGGGAGCTTTGATCATAAAGTGAAGGATTGTCCTAATCCTAATAATGCTCCCTCGTTGAGAACTGAAGGCTCAGTTCATAAGCCTTCTGTCCATTCTCCTCAAACTAATAGAGGTGCAAGACCTAAAAACAGTCAGGCAGTAGGTACAAGTGGAGCTAATCAAGCTAGTGGGCAAAGGGCTACTGCACGCGCTTATGCTATGAGGCAGAGGGATGATCAAGAAGGACAAGACTTGGTTATCGGTAAATTTCACTTATTTGGCTTATGTGTGTTTACATTATTTGATCTTGGTTCTACACATTCCTATATTTGTTCATCACTTGTTCTTCCTGAAAATGTGAAATCTGTGAGACATAATTACGATGTGCTGGTTGAAAGTCCTTTGGGTTATCAAGTTGTGTGTAATCAAGTTTACCAAGGTGAATCATCAGTGACATCTAGTTTTATTGTTGCGGCCTTGACAAGAAAGTTGATGCTTCAAGGTTGTGGGGCATACCTTGCTCACATAGTTGATTCACAGTTGAAGAGTCCTTGTATCAAGGACATACCTGTTGTATGTGATTTTCTAGAAGTATTTCCAGAAAACCTTCTGGGATTGCCCTCGGAAAGAGAGGTTGAATTTCCCATCGAGCTTATTCCTAGATTTACTCCTATTTCGATCACCCCTTATAGAATGGCTCCAGAAGAGTTAAGAGAATTGAAAGCTCAATTGCAAAAACTACTTGAGAAAGGTTTTATTCAACCTAGTGTTTCTCCTTGGGGAGCCCCTGTTTTATTCGTAAAGAACAAATATGGCACTCTTAGGCTTTGTATTGACTATAGACAATTGAACAGAATAACAATCAAGAATAGATATCCACTACCAATAATTGATGATTTGTTTGACCAACTTAAAGGTGCTAAAGTATTCTCAAAAATTGATTTAAGGTCTGGATATCACCAACTGCATGTTAGAGAGAAAGATATTCCTAAAACTGCTTTTAGAACTCGATAAGGTCATTATGATTTTGGTGATGCCATTCGGATTGACAAATGCTCCTGCGGTATTCATGGATCTAATGAATCAAGTATTCAAGCCTTTTTCTTGATCAGTTTGTGGTTGTTTCTATAGATGATAGTTTAATATTTCCAGAAGTAGTGAAGACCATGATAAACACCTTCGGATTATTTTGTAAATTTTTGAAGGAGTAAAGAACTTTATGCTAAATTTTCCAAGTGTGAATTTTGGCTTAATGAAGTAGCTTTTCTGGGACATGTTGTATCAACTGAAGGTGTGAAGGTGAATCCTAGTAAAATACAAGCAGTTGTTAAATGGAGACCTCCCAAAAGTCCGACTGAGGTAAGAAGTTTCTTGGGCTTAGCAGGATACTACAGAAGATTTGTGAAAGGCTTATTCATTATCGCCTCTCCTTTGACTAAGCTCTTGCGGAAGGAAGTAAAGTTTATTTGGGATGACAAATGTCAAGAGAGCTTTGAAACTCTCAAATCCCTGTTGACTCAAGCGTCTATACTTACTCTACCAATTGAAGGGAAAGAGTATGTAGTATACAGTGATGCTTCTCACAATGGTCTCGGATGCGTTTTGATGCAAGAAGGGAAGGTAATTTCTTATGCCTCTCGGAAATTAAAACCGCATGAATTGAATTATCCTACTCATGATCTTGAACTTGCTGCTATAGTGTTTTCTTTTAAAATATGGCGGCATTATTTAAATGGAGAGAAATGTCATATCTTCACTGATCACAAGAGCTTAAAGTACTTAGGTACTCAAAAGGAGATAAACCTTCGACAACGTAGATGGCTTGAACTCATCAAGGATTATGACTGCACGATTGATAATTATCATCCAGGTAAAGACAATGTGGTTGCAGATGCCTAAAGTCAGAAATCCTTTGCAAGCATTTCTTTGAGTCCTTTACCCTTGTTCCTTGAGTTAAGAGCCATGAATGTTTGTTTTACACTTGATTCAAATGGTTCAACTATTTCTAATTTACAAGTAAAGCCAATATTACTTGAACAGGTGAAAAAAGCACAAATGTAAAATGAGAAACTTGTAAAATTGACTAGAGAAGTTCAAAGTGGGCAAAAACTTGATTTTACATTTACGGAGGATGGTGGCTTATTTTATCAAAACATGTTATGTGTCCCTAATGATGTCAATTTGAGGAGAGAAATATTGAATGAAGCACATACTTCACCATATGCAATGCATCCTGGCGGTACAAAGATGTACCGGACCATCAAAGAAAATTATTGTTGGAATGGTTTGAAGAGAGACATTGCGGAGTTCGTCTCTAAATGTTTGATTTGTCAACAAGTAAAGGCAGAACATCAAGTCCCAGTGGGTTTACTACAACCCTTGTCGATGCCGAAATGGAAATGGGAGAGAATAACTATGGACTTTGTTTCTGGACTTCCTCGCACTCAGAGAAATCATGATGCAATATGGGTGATTGTGGACAGGCTAACCAAGGGTTCTCACTTCTTAGCAATCAGGATGGATTACTCACTTGAGCGTTTAGCCGAGTTGTACATTAATGAGATTGTAATACTACATGGGATCCCTGTGTCAATTGTATCAGACCGGGACCCAAGATTTACATCTAGATTTTGGGGTAGCTTGCAAGAAGTTTTGGGTACTAAGTTTAGGTTTAGCACTTCGTTCATGCTTCCACTCAAACTTCAAATACCTGAAATTTAAGAGTTTTTATAAGATATTAGGATAAAAGAAGCATTTGAGGATACTAATTCTATTAAAATATGGCCCTAAATGAGTCCAATTTGTCGACTCATCAACACCCCCAACTTAAACTTTTGCTTGTCCTCAAGTAAAACTCAAGTTCAGCAGTTCAAAAAGGATGTCTCAAACAGTGCTACACAAGACTCAATCATGAATGCACACAAAAAGACTTAACTTACTCATGCAAGGATCAATTGTGCACTCAAAGACTCAAGTTGTGACTCACCATTATTAAAGATTCTCAAGGTCACAATACTTGCTTCAAATGCAAGTTCAAGCTCAACAAAGGTACTCAAATGCCCTCACACAAAGAATGATTCCATATTCACACATAACGGTTTACCAATTTATAGTTCCAGAGTCACATACAACACACACTCACAAAGATGAACACAATGCATGATTTCACCCTTAGGTTTGCCTTTATTTTCCAATCAACAATTGTTTCAGCTCACTCAAGATCAAAAACGTCTTTTCAAGGCTTGTAACGGGGCTGAGTGTAAAGGTATGGTCATTTAGGCTCAGTGGCTGCTATCCTCATGAAACGTGGTGTGAACAACACTTCCTTCCCTTTTATTCATCATTTTCATTTATGCTCATAAGTCACCCCATTATTCCTTTTCCATGAAACTTTGGACACCCCATTTCATTTTGTAACTTTATTTCAAAACTTTTTCATTCTTTTTCTTTCTCATTCTTCTTTTCTTTTTCTCCTTTTTTTTGTATGGAAGGGTTCCATCTTTTTCACAACCATGGATCAAGGGGGACTTCTTTGCATTTCCATATTTACCTTCTCTTTTCACCACACCCCCAACTTAGGCTTTTGGCCTAAGTTGGTTATTCAAACCAACCACATCTCATGAGGATTAAGGGTGAAGGGATAAAGAAAGGTCACAATTGCATCAAGTTTCTTCCAAGAAAAAGGGTAAAGCTCAAAGGGTGCTCAAACAAAGATCACACACTCACAAGGTAGGCTACAAAAGAGGTATAATGTCAAATTGTTTCACTCTTTAAAATTGTTGCCTAAGATTATTTCAAGAGCTCACATCACTTGGTCTACCGGACCAACGGGGCAAATTCTAGGTGTCATCACACATGGTTCACGGTAACTCATCACACAAGGCATTGGCACCAAATATCAAACAAGACTCAACACTTTCTCTAGTGTGCAATGATCATCACAAGAGACTCATTCGATAACCGGCTAGTCACAACGGGATGACAAAAGTTCACATATTGTCTATACAACTTCAATTTGGCCTTAATTGTAGCCGCACATTCATTGTTTGTTCGATTGAGAGCACTATTCAAGTCATCGATATTGAACAAGACCGATATTCAAATTTGCACAAGAACAGCCACAATTAAATACACAAGAGGTGGCAAAATTTTTCGAAAGGGTCCAAATCCAAAATCATTTACATTCAAAAATAAGGAGCTACAAGCTCAAACATCCACAAAAACAATGTCAAAACACAATATATACAGAAAATATCATCAACACAAGAGGTAGGTATGGAAATACCTCACCCCACCACAAAAAAAGCAATGTGTCTTCAAATGCATTAAAAACATCCAAATATCAATAAAGAAAGGCAAAGAGGGAGTTAAAGAGGGATCCTGTCTACATAGTCGCTCCATCTGTCGAGGCATCAGTGCCCGGTGTCATAGCAGTCTGATCTTGGGCGTTAATGCCTGGAGTCACATCAACAGTACTGGATCCACTAGGAGCTGCCATGGACGTCTCTATCAACGATGTTTGGATCACTGAACAATCATGTCATCTAGATCTGACAGGTCTCCATATATGCTCTCCTATCTCATTTCTATCTTCTCTTCGTCAGTCTCTACCTCCGATTCATCATCTTCTATTCCTTCCTTATGTACGTCTCTGGTGGTGTTTGGAGGAATCTCAAAAGTCTCTGGGGAATCTACATCATTCGTGGCCTCCAATAGTGAAGTGAAGTCTGTAGACTTGAGATAGTCTACATCCTTCCTCAGATCTGCCACTTCAGCTTTCATAGTCATAACCTCAGAAGACTCCCCTTGTCTACTCTCACAATTGGCGACTCTCACCATCAAATCATCAATATAAGTCTGAAGGGGGTTCTGTGCAGCAAGAATGGCACTCTCAATCATCCACGGGACTGTAGCCTCTAATCGGGTGACCCGCACATCAGTCGACTTGGCTAGGTACCCCACCTTCAGGATCACAGCCTAAGTAATCCTGGTGGGCTAGGCTATAGTAGAAATACCAGGAGCCTGGGAGGAAGAAGTGGGAGCAGATGTACCTAAAGGCCCAGAGGCCGGAGTAGGCAAAGCTGCCTCTGCAGGTTTAGAGTCAACGTCCACCTCTGGATATGTATCTACCGGGGCTGCTCTCCTCATATCGGCCTCCTATCGTGTGTACTCGGCCTCTACATGCTGAATGTCTGTGGAAGATGAAGGAGTGACCTCAATATCTCTCATCGCATCCCAAGGAACTCCAGCACGTCGGCACAACTTTGTGATCAGTATCGAGATTGGAAGGGAGGTCTGCCTCTGTTTGGCCCTCATGGCCATCTCATTTTCTATGATAAGTCCAATGTCAATGCTCTTGTCACAACCCAGGGGTACCCCTAGACGTAACACGGTGTACTCGACCCGAAGGGGTCTTATACAAACCCTTAGCATAATCATTGACATAAGTTCATACGAAAAACATAGCGGAATTTAAATTTTTTCTTTACAATCGAAGTCTTATATAAAATAATAGAGTCTATACAGTATGTCTCAAACCCATCTAATTACTTGGAACAAAACTATTGAATACAACCTTAGGGATTTAGCCCTTACATAAGTCTAAAATATAAAGTAAAGACATAAAGGACAAATGGTAAAGCCCTCGAATACCAAGGACTCACCAAACATCTTCTTCTTGATCTACTAGAGTCCTAGCCACGAGGATGGAATCGAATATATCCAAAGCCTACACTTATAGAAAATGTAGAAAGAAGGGGTTAGCACAAAAAGTACTAAGTCTGGAAGCCATGCATAAAAATCCTTAAAACATACATAAAAGGGACATTTCATTTGAAACCATGCTATATGCCATTTTGAACATCATTTTTGAAATAGTTGGAGAATGCAACTCATAAAGCAACTCACATACGAACCATCATAACACAAGAGATATCATCACAATTACAAGCATAGTTTCCAACACCACATAATACATATCCCAATCTTCACAATACATAGATCATACACATAGTCAAATACCAAGATTCATCTCATCATAATAGAACTACAACATAAGCAACCCTTAGCTATACTTGTGCAATGCATAGATAGGATCCCATAATCCTACCTACACTAAGTATCACATTTAGGCCACCAACAACATACATATCTTACTTTACCTTAGTCATACCCAACATACATAAATAAGGAGTCATTCATGTTCATAACTTGTGACAAGTGAAGACAAACCTTAACATTCATACATACCTTCATACATAATTCATAAGTCATCATAACATCATAACATAAGAGAACCTACCCTACAACCCCTTTATAAGTCGACTTGTGCAATGTGTAAGTGAAGTCCCATACCCCACTCACACTATGTAAGCTTATTAAGAAGTCATAAGCACAGTCCATGTTCATATTCTCATATAAAGCATTAATTCAATTCATAATCACCATATCATGAAAGAGACATATCATGCCAACTCTCAAAGCCTACTTGTGCAATGCACGAATGAAGTCACATACCCCCATTCATACTAGGTAGAACCTCTTGAGGAAACATAGAACATGCTCATGTTCTTATCATAATTCATATTTTTATTATTTAGGGAGATTTAGCCTTAACTGACATAGACCATGTGAGCTACATGGAATCTGGTGTTCTACCCCCACACCGAAAAGAGGTGCCCTATTTGCCTAAGGTAGAACGTACATAATAGCTTAAAGGTGGATCCACTAGATGTATACCTAAGTGGGCACATAGTTATGGGATATGGGGATTGCTACTAGAAACCCGGACTTGCTAAACGTAAAAGGTTTTCATCCCATGAGACATCATACATTGGGAAGCCGGACATGCTAAACGTAAAATCCCCCATCTCATTGTCATATTTGATCGGTGCTAAGCATAATTCCCTTTAATTGTCATATTAAGTCTTTACTTAAGTTCATGGTCACAAGAGAATGCACTAGGCACTCAAACCAACATATCATCATAGTAGCTCATGGATGTCTTAAGTGAGAATGTCCTTTCATTTTAGAAACAACAACATGTGAGTAAACATTTCACATCGTATTTATAGTGTGTTCATGAGAATGGCCTTTCATACAACACAACAATACTATCATAGTCATAACATAGCATACATAATAAAGTGTAAGGGTATGGAGAGAACTACCTTTCAACAATACCACAATATACACAATAACAAACACCTCCACCTTTCAAGTGGATCATCATGGTCATGTAAATTTCATGCATAATAGTATGTAAAGGTGCACATTAGAACTAGTCTTTCAATTGATACCACAAACACTTCATAATCTTATTTATGCATGGAGTGTGTGTGTGTATAATTGTTCTACCAATGACACAACAACAACAACAACATTTTCATCATAGACACTCCCCTTTCAAAGTATTCAAAAGGCATGCACGTAATATCATAATCATACATACACCTCATATCTTGCATTCAAGGGTCATGTTAAGTCAACATGTCTAGCATTCATCATATGAAACATAGATATAGTCATAACTCAAGTACAACATTCATTCCATGCATAGACTCATATATTCATCTTAGAGGTCATGCAGGTGAAGTCTATTCACAATAGGGCCATATATAACTCAACATACATAATGGCTTCCTTCTTAAAGCCTTAACATACTTAACTTGTTCATATTAGCTTTTACCCTTAAAGCATTAGGAGTCATCCTCATACTTCAAATTTTACTCTCAAGCAATGCCTCACATGATCATCATACCTACCTAATTCTTTAGGTAACCTAACCACATGCCTCGTTCTAGATCAATCATAGCCATATAAGAAACATATAAACTCAATCTCAACATTACACAAACATGATCCATCATATAAGTCATAATCAAGTCGATTCATGTTTATAAGTTTTACCCTAAATCAATTCAAGTCTAGGTGATCTAATCTAAGGCATTACATGAAGAAGTTCATTTTTCTTGGAGGATCACCTTTTAGCCCTCAATTAGCCTCTTTCATGGTATAGCCCTAATCACATCAATTCACCTTATAAATCTTAGGTTAATCGAATATACATGTAGAATTATACTTAAATCATGTAATTACGTCATAATCAACTCATATTCAATCAATTGAATCAACTTCTAACAACATTCATAATGTAGAAAAGAGCCATCGCTAGGGTTGGGGAAAACTCATGGATTCTTTGGAATTCAAGTTAAAATCATCTAAAATCAGTAGTATCATCAATAAAAAACATAATTCAACCTTTAAGAACAACTTTGAAAGGAATCCATGGAGTTGAGTTGAAACCCTAGCTAATTGGGTTTTCTAGAATTGAGTAAAAAAGATTTTGAAAGGGCTCCTTGGGTAATAGCTTCCCAAGCATGAAGAACTCCCAAGCATGAAGAACTCCCTATCTTGATCCATTCTCTTGGTATTCAATGGAGTTTCTAGAGAGAAGAATTTTGGAGGGGAAAGTGGTTGGGTTTTGATTTGGGGTCTTGGGTTATAATGAGTTAATGAAGTGTTTAATACCTTAAAATACTTTATATATATGAAATAAACCCATATTAAGCAAACCCTACTTAAAACAAACTAAAAATGAATTACCTAAACTAACCCACCTATTGGCCGACTTTGGGCAGATTGCAGGTGCAATCCCCGCCCCTTGAACCTACGGTCCGCCAATTGATCTACTGGACGTGCTACAGGTCCGTGGTTTGTACCTGTAGCTCCTCAACCAGGCCTTGAACCACGCCCCATGACCTACGGGGAGTCACTCAATCTACTGGCCGTGATTGGCCATCCATAGGTCACAAGATTATGCCAACTTTTGTGATCTTACGCAGCCTTGGGGGTTAGACTTTAGGGTCCTCCCCAAGGACCCTTGGGTGGTCTTTGGGTGATCTTTGGGGGGTCTTACCTTGAAGTTTCACCTGTAGACACCTCAACCTAAGCTCAGGAAGTCAATATAACACCTACAACCAAACATCAAACTCAAAAGCTCACACGTACGGCTCTAGTCTCACCAACTAGTTTCCATTAGACTCTAGCTTGGTCATACTAGTTTTCCAGGTTGTTATAGATCTTCTTATACATAATCGACCCAAGGCAGGCCGCCTTAGGATGGCGGAGAATGGACTCATTCTGGGATGGCATAATGGAGTTGCTGATGAATCTAAACCAATAGCATTCACCTACACTCAAGTCCCTCTTCTCGATTGGGACTTCTGCCTCAATCCACCTCGGGTGGTGTCAGAGATGAGGGGAGCTATCCATCACTTGAGTTCATCCAAGGGTGTTGTATATGTAGCCAAATTTGGGTAGTCAAAGTTTGCCCCTCTATAAAATACCACGTTGATGTGATCACGGCTACAGTGTACTACTGTCCCCTGTACCATTATGGACCCCACCGGTCTGAACTCATTGGCCTTCTTCTTGATTTTAGGAACCAGATCACCATACGCTGAGTAAAAATCCTGGACCCATGTAGGGATGTATGGGCCTCAGGCCTAGTAAACTAATTAAAATGATGGTACTGGAGTGTCTCCCTCACCCTGGAATATCTTCCCTCTAGGCCCTCCATGGATACCAACTTCTCCTCGAGAATAGTCCGCAACCCATCAGATTTTAATCTATTAAGGAGTTGGGGAGGAGGAACTACTGGTGGCACTAGAGCCACAGGAGGTGCCGGAGCTGGCACTGTATCTGCTGGAGTGGAGGCTGTTGGGGTTCTAACTAAATAAGGATAAGATCTAGCACGGATCTCCGCTCTTCGGGACTACAATGTTTGGTCATCCTCCGGCTTAGATAATGCAGCTCGGGAGTTAAAGGCCTCTCCCTCACTACCGGAGTTGTGCTCTGAAACCTTATATACGGGCCTTTTTCCTTTGCCCTTGCCTCTCTTTAGAGGCTCTGTCCTTCCTTTTTTAGGAGGATTTGCTCCCCCTTCATTGATCACAATACCCCGTGCTCTTTTACGGGGTGACATGTCAAGGTTAGTCCTAGCCATATCTGCAAAAAAATCAAAAAGTGTTAGAAATGGATCACACAAACTTGCAGAAAAATAGTTGCAGACAGATTCGCCAAATCGGTCGGCGAGTCGCCGAATCACTTTGGCGAGCCAGATCATGCTCGCCAAAATGATTGGCTTCAAAAATTTCTAGAAAAATAGCATGTCGGTGATGGAAAGGGCCTTTCAGCGAATTGCCGACAGCATTCGGCGAGCAAAGACTAGCCCACCGAAAGTTACAGTGCATTTTAGGGGTTAGAGTCGCAAAAAGGGTGATCAAGAAGGACTTTCGGCGAGTCACCGAGTGCACTCGGCGAACTCAGGCTTCTCATCGAAAGTTACAAAACCTAAACTCCAAATTTAGCATGAAATTAAAGGCGATCAAGGGGATTCGGCGAATCACCGAGTGGTTCGGCGAGCTCGACCCAGCTCGCCAAACGTCCCAACGTGTCTACTTTCAACCCCAACTTCCAAATTCAACCCCGCAGCCCCCGAAAACAAAATCAAAACATGCACTCCTCTAATTAAACTAAAACCCATTATACCCATGCCCCCGGGATACTCATACTTCTCCCGGTTTGGCCAAATTTGGTCATTTGATGAATTTTGCCCTTAAGAATGACGTCAACCGCTCCATCATTGGGCAAATTACGTCATTTGGCACAAATGCGGATTACTTAGACTTGACCCAACTATACCCAAAAAAAAAAAGTAACACCCAACAATTTTGATCAATTTTAAGGCATGCAAAATTCGGGAAATCAATGATAAAGCAATTTAGACATGATATTCGAATTAAAACAGGCACACAATCATATAATTATGATCAGAGAGACCCAGCACACATCACTAAGATAAAACTCATTGCATAAGAGTAAAATTCGCTAAATATAACTTCGGGGTTTGGAAAACCAACCTTATATGCCGATTAAACAAGTTGAAAAGCTAGGCGGCAAAGAAATCAAACTTCGAACACAAACTTGATGACTAAAATGGGGTAAAAACAAAAATATATAGGAAAAACTATTTCGGGTGTGAATTTGGAAAGTTGAAAAGTGAGGGAATGTGAAAGAATTTGAACTTTTAAACTATTGGCCTTTAAACACCGTCCAGTTCTTGCCCATTCGGCGACATAAGTTTTGCTCGCCGAGTGGGCACTTACCTCCCCAAGTTTTACAAGACCTTCAGTTAATGTGGGGGTCCAAATGGCAGATAAAATCGTGATCACCGACTTGGTCGGTGATTCGCCAATAAGATCCTATGCTCGCCGAGTTTTACCGACTCCAATTTCAAAATGTCTTGAGTCTAACGGCGGTCCAGGTCGAGCTCGCCGACATCTTCGGTGAGTCGCCGACTGGAATTTTTGCTCACCAATATGCACTGTTCCAAACACATTCCACGCTTTAACCTGCACAATCAAGACACGATTATTTCCCAAACCAAATGGAAAAAAAGTAAATAAAACTTGGGTTGCCTCTCAAGCGGCGCCTTAGTTAATGTCGCGGCACGACACAAATCCACGCTCAAATCTCATTCTTGGGGTTGGCCATAGTATCACTAGGCAACCCCATTTTTGTCTCGGGTTTAAATGAGATGAGATATGACCCATTTGGGTCTCCAACTGTTTCATCAATACTGAATGGGAGGTAACCGTCTAGCTAAGGGTCGATACATCTTCCTTCAATTTTTTCAACATCTTGTCCGACCCCTCAACTTTGTTGAAGATACGAGAAAGCATATCCTCCGACCGACCTCCCTCGAAATCCTTTGGCTTTTGGTGCTCATGGGGAGGAATATATCTATCCTTATCCCCGACTCTCTCTTTCCAAGTGGGGTTATGATCCCTCCACTCTCTATCACGATCCTTCCAACTTTCATCCATGTTCCGACCTTGGTTAACACCCTGCCTCGGGTAGTTTGAACGATAACCACCTCTTTGGTTGGCTAGAAAGTTCACCTCTTCATTGTATAAAGCCTCAAACTTGGCCTCATGGATGAACACACCTGACACCCATGGCATTGACACTTCGAGCACCAGCTCCCATGACATTTTTGGACAAAATGTCAAGTTGTGTCATGATCTTGGCCATGTTCTGGTCCCTCTCTTGGTCTTTTTCCAGCTGCTCCTTGGTCAATTTAAATGTGAGAGAGGAGACCAGATCTTCGCGGGTATACCAAGCCCGATTAATTGTGGTCATACCATCCAGAAGCTGGGCTGCAATGATGTAAGGTTGTTGCATCAAACCTCCCGAAGAAAGTTGGTCAGCTAAATCCTTGTTCACCGAATCAAGACTTCGGTAAATATACTGCAGCAAAATGTTATCGGGTAAACCATGAGTTGGGCATTGTAGCACCAACTTCTTGAATCGAAGCCAAGTCTCATGAAGTGGCTCACCCTCTAAACGCTTAAAGCTCTGAATGTTGTCCCGAAGAATCATCAACTTTGAAGGAGGCAAAAATCGCACTTGAAATGCGGTGACCAACTCTTCCCACGAAGTGATTGATTCTCGTGGCAATTCAGCCAGCCACTTACATGCTTCTCCCATAAAAAAAATGGGAACAACCTCAATCGGACCGACTCTTGGGATATGTTCTTGAAGGAGAACAGCCCGCAAACATCCACAAAGTTTCTAATATGCTCATGGGGATCCTCATCAGCCAGCCCACCGAACAACCCTTTCAATTGTAAGAGCTACAACATAGTACTTGTGATATGGAACACATCGTTCCCTTCAACCGGAGGCAAGTGAATGGCACTTATTCCACCCATAAGATGGGGTTAATTAGCATTAAGCTCGTTGACATCGTTGAGGTTGCCGATGTTATCTTGATGGCCTACTTGGCTACCATTGCTTCCGTTCACACTCATACTTTCGGTTTCAAAACACAAACAAGAAAACCAAAACTAAAAGTAAGTAGATTCGACAATAACTAACAAGAAAAAAATTCAACTTCACTAAAGAATCTTAACCAACACCACTCCCGGCAGCGGCGCCCTTTTGATTAACGTTTCAATGAAACTTAATCAAGTTCTAAGCGTTTATGATCGTTAGTCAGTATAATAACCCAACTAAATGAGTTGGGGTCGAATCCCACAGGGAGTGGTACGTGTTTAAGATCCAAGAGTAAAGTGCGAATATGTTCTAATCAGCCATAGGAATAGACATTTACGAATAAAAACATAATTCAAATTAAGGGGGTGACACGAGTGTCAAATAAGGAGGTTTGGGTTTTAACTATCAGCTACAACAATAGGAAAAAACACGAAGATGACAATAATGAGACGCGTTCTTGGGATGTGATTGGATTATAGGCTAAGGTAGACAAATGGGTGATTGCTACTGTTAGTAAATAGCTGTAAATTAGTGAATAAGCTAGACTTTAGAGGGGGTAAACTTTATCTCGAACAATTTACCCTGAATCAAGTCGGTTGCTCTCGAACACCAACAAGCATGCAAATAAAAATAGCCTTCGCTTTAGTCCATTCACTCTCTCGAGTTGAATGTGTGAAAAAGGGTTTATTCACTCTCTCGAGCTGAACCCATGACAACCCAATACCCATAGACCATCAATTCAGTAATCTTGGTTTTAAAAACCTCTCTCTCGAGCAAGCCAAAAACATGAAGGTAGAATTGCATTTGCAACTACAATCCTTTAAATTAAACCACAATTACTGAATGAAATCACTTCTAAACGACATTTAAACTAACAATTAGCAATACCCATAAACTAATTCAACTCATAATCACATAATCACACCCCAAGAATTGGGGTTTTAGCTAGACATCATTAAGAGATAAAAATTGTTACCAAATTGTGTTTCCATCAACTGGGTAAGATTAGTTTCGTCTTTACAAAGGTCCAAATTGAAGAATATCAAAGACCCACTTCTAATTTCTCAAAAATGGAAAACTTCCATTCTTCAAAGCTAAGGAAAACTTGTTTCAAAACTCATAGCTAAAACTGAAAATTTAAACATTGATTCTAAGATTATGATAAAAGGTCCTAAGATTAATGTTTGAAAATGTATTTATAATTGCCAAAAATATGCTGCGAAGTGCCATTCGGCGCAGTAAGTCGGGCTCGCCGATCAGCTTGTTGATCCGCCCTTTGGTCTGTTACATTGCCTTTTTGCTTTGGCCTTCAGCATCCTCAAGTTCTGTAATTTTGGGTGATTCAACGCTGAATCGCAGAACCACTTGGCGACACGCCGACTGCTCCTTTCTCTCGCCAACTTGATTTTCTCCTTTAGGGCTTGGCACAGTGGAACTTTAGGTGAGATAGTGGCCATTCAGAGACTCGCCAAATGGACTCGGCGATCACCAAGCCTTTATTTCTTCGCTCTTTCAGCTCACTTCATTTCTTTTTGCAAGTTAGTGTCCACGCGTTGTTCCTCAATCCAAATACATGGAAATCAACGATTTCACCTCAGTTATTAGCACAAATAAGCATTTGAGGACACAAAATTTATCCAAATAAAGCCCTAAATGAGTCCAAATCTAGGACTCATCAAGTTCGTAAGCAATTCATGGGATAGGTTCACTGCATTCATAAGAAGTGTTCTGAATCACCACATAGATGATGAGTAACTAATGGCGTACTTCTACCAAGGATAGGATGACAATGGAAAGGCTGTGTTAGATACTATTGTTGGAGGATCATATGGTGAGTGCACTTTTGAGGAGATCGCTGAAAAACTAGAGAAGATTTCCCGGAATAATAAGGCACAGATCACTAGAAAGGCGAATACTGCTAAAAGCATATTTGCAGTGCAAACTCCACCTAGTCAATCCAATAATGATATTCGTGAAGAGATGGCTCAAATGAGGACAAAACTAGGCTTGATATTAAAGCATGTGAGTGAAGGTGTAGAAAAAGTGAATGCGGTAAACTACTTAACTAGAGCTCCACCTCCACTAGTTGAGGAATGTTACTATGAAGAGGATGCATATTTGATTAATGAACAGACGGGGGGTTTCCAAACAAACGCCCAAGGTTCCAACTCTGATAATTGGCGCCAAGGTCGAGGAAACCAAGGTCAGAACTATGGAAACTACAATCGAGAGGGAAACTATGTCCGGGATGGGAACAACAATCATGATAACAACTATAATCGGAACAACTATGGCAACAGGAATGAGAGATTTGGGCCCTATGTTCCACCTGGTAATAGAGAATCTGGTAATAGAGAGGCTGGTAGTAGTATGTCACGGATTGAGGATATGATGCAGAAGATGATGAAGAGGTTTGATGCAACTGATGAGAATGTGAAAGAGATGCGAAATGACTTGTCTGGAATCGGTCAAAAAGTTGATGCTCAGCAGTGTCGATCAAGAAACTTGAGCAACAGTTTATTCAGTTGTCCAGTACTGTGAACCCACGTCAGCTTGTCACACTCCCTAGCAACACCATCCAGAATCTGAAGAATGATGGGCATTGTATGGCAATCACTACTCGCGGAGGTAAACAAACCATTGATCCCCCTATGCCGTCTGAAGTTGAATGTCTGAGAGAGAAAGAGATGCGGATGAGATTGAGGTTATTGGAGAGTCGAAAAATGCTACAGAGAAGGAAGCGGAGGTGACCCAAAAAGTTATTCCCATACCTAGACCTCCACCTCCATTCCCACGGAGATTGGTGAAAAAGACCGAAGAAAGAAAATACCGCAGGTTCATAACTATGTTGAAACAGATTTCAATTAATGTTCCGTTGATAGAAGCTTTGGAGAAAATGCCTGGGTATGCAAAATTTATGAAGGACTTGGTGACCAAAAAGAGAGCTATCAATTTTGAGGATGAAGAAAGGTTACAACAATACAGTGCTATTGCTACTAGGTCACTTGTGCAGAAGAAAGAGGATCCTGGAGGCTTCACTATTCCTTGTACCATTGGGATGTTGAACTTTGCGAAAGCTTTGTGTGATTTGGGTGCCAGCATTAATCTGATGCCATTGTCGATTTATAAGAACTTAGGTTTAGGAGCTTCGAAACTGACTGCGATGCATTTGATTATGGCTGATAGGACATTGAAGAGGCTCATTGGGGTGTTGCAAGACCTTGTGAAAGTGGAGTGGTTCATTTTTCTGGCATATTTTGTGATACTTGATTGTGAGGTTGATTTTTAGGTTTTCATCATCTTAGGGAGACCATTCCTTGCTATTGGGCGTGCCTTAGTCGATATGAAGAGAGGACAGATGAAATTTTGACTAAATAATAAGGAGGTAAATTTTAATAATTGTAGGTCTATGAAGTAGAAAACTGATCTTAAGTTGGTATCGGTGGTGAATCATATTATGGAGCGAGGTTTAGAAGTGTCTATTGAAGAGAGGTTCGGTGTTGATGCACTTGCAGCGGTAATGATGAATTTTGACGGTTATGGCATTGAAGACTATGATGAATTAGTTGCCGCACTTGATAGGTTCGAATTCCGTTCCAAACCAAAAAGATTGGAGTTAGATATGAAGAATCGCGACTCTCCACCAGTAAAACTGTTTGTGGAAGAGCCTCCAAAACTAGAACTCAAGGCTCTACCATCCCATTTGAGGTATGTATTCTTGGGGAAACATAGCACTTTACCGGTAATCATTGCTGCTGATATGAGTGAGGAACAAGTAGAGGCATTGGTTTCATTATTGAAGAGGTTCAAAAAGGCTACTGGATTGACTATTGCAGACATTATTAGGATTCCTCCTAGCATTTGTTCTCATAAAATCCAACTCATGCCGGACAGCAAGCCAATTATTGAGCACCAAAGGAGACTTAATCCACCTATGCAAGAGGTAGTGAAAAAGGAAATTATTAAATGATTGGATGCTAGAGTCATATACCCCATTGCAGATAGTAGTTAGGTATGTTCACTGTGTACCTAAGAAAGGTGAGATTAATGTGGTTCCTAAGAGGAAAAACAAAATGGTTCCAATGCAGCCAGTGACTGGATGAAGAGTATGCATGGACTACCGCAAGCAAAATGTTTGGACAGAAAAAGCTCATGTTCCGATGTCGTTCATGGACCAGATGCTGGATCATCTTGCAGGCAGGGGTTGGTATTGTTTTATAGATGGGTATTCAGGCTACAATGAAATCTACATAGCTTTAGAAGACCAAGAGAAGACCACCTTCACTTGTCCATATGGGACTTTCGCCTCCAAGAGGATGTCATTTGGGTTGTGTAATGCTCCAACAACCTTCCAGAGGTGTATGATGTCGATATTTTCAGATATGGTAGAGGACACTATTGAGGTATTTATGGATGATTTCTCTGTGGTAGGTGACTCGTTTGATGGTTGTTTGATACATCTTGCCGAGGTACTAAAACGTTGTGAAGAGTGCAATCTTGTGCTCAATTGGGAAAAGTACCACTTCATGGTCAAAGAGGGGATAGTTCTGGGTCATCGGATTTCACAGAAAGGTATTGAGGTTGGTAGAGACAAAGTTGAGGTACTATAAAGCTTCCACCACCCATCTCTGTCAAAGGTGTTCGGAGTTTTCTTAGGCATGCCGGTTTATTCCGGAAGTTCAAAAAAGATTTCTTGAAAATTGCACACCCATTGTGCAAGCTACTCGAAATGGAGTGTAAGTTTGATTTTGATGACGCTTGTCGGAGAGCATTTGGAGAGTTGAACGAAAGGTTAGTATCAGCACCTATAATTATTTCACCGAATTGGGGGCAACCATTTGAAGTGATGTGTGATGTGAGTGGGGTGGCACTTGGTGTGGTATTGGGACAGAGGTGAGAGAAGATTCTCCATTCGATTTACTATGCCAACAAAGCTCTGAATGTGGCTCAAAAGAAATATATTGTGACTGAACAGGAACTCCTTGCTATGGTTTTCGCATTCGAGAAATTTCTATCTACTTCCTTGGTACTAAGGTCGTAGTGCATACTGACCATTCTGCATTGAGGTATCTGATGGCTAAAAAAGATGTTCAACTGTAGATGGGTATTGTTGCTACAAGAGTTCAATTTTGAGGTTAAGGATAGAAAGGGAACAGAAAATCAGGTTGCCGACAATTTGTCCAGATTGGAGGAGGAAGTTATGCTCAAGTTAGGAGATGGGGCTTAGATTAATGATGCATTCCCAGATGAACAGGTATTGGCTGCTTCTTATGATCTTATCCCTTGGTTCGTAAATTTTGCTAACTACTTGGCAAGCGATTTGGTTCCATCGAATTTGTCATTTCACCAAAGGAAAGAGTTTATTTGTGATGTGAAGAAGGTCTTTTGGGATGAGCCTTACTTGTCTCGTGTGTGTGCTGATGAGATTATTCGTCGTTGCGTGCCCAAGGTTGATATTATGAGTATACTAGAGGCGTGTCATTCATCGTCTGTTAGTGGGCACCATAGTGGTATTCGGACTACTCATAAGATCTTGCAGTGTGGGTATTACTGGCCTACCATCCACCAAGATGCACATGATTTGGCCAAGTCTTGTGATCGTTGCCAACGAGAAGGAGGAATTTCAAAGAAGCAAGAGCTACCCATGAACCCGACATTGGTGATTGAGTTATTTGACATCTGGGGTCTTGACTTCATGGGTCTGTTTGTGAGTTTGCAGTATATTCTTGTTGCAGTTGACTATGTATTGAAATGGGTGGAAGAAATTGTACTTTCAAACAATGAGGGAAAGAGCATCACCGCATTCTTGAAGAAGAGTATCTTCTCTAGATTTGGTACACCAAAGGCAATCATAAGCGATAGAGGTTCTCACTTTTGTAACAAGTTATTCAACGCGTTGCTAGAGAAATATGTTGTTCTTCACAATGTAACCACTCCTTACCATCCATAATCTCGTAACACCCCGAAAACTAGTAGGCTAAAGTAGAGCTTGACGTGAGGGATAGAGTCATGAACGTACCTCCCCATGTCTAAAAATATAGGGTTTCGTGTTATAACATCAAGGTACGACACCCAAGGACCAACCAGGGGTCCTTGAGGAGAACCCTTAGAAAATTATCTGGCAGTGACCCACGGAGGTGACCCATGCCTCGTGGGTCAGCCCACACCCCGTGGGTGAGGGGTCATGGGTCAAGCCTGCAAAAACAAGCCTCAGACCCTCAACCCACACTTCACCAGCACGGGTCGTGGGTCCACCCACGGTCCGTCACTGAGGGTCATGGGTGAGGCCTAAAACTGCTTTTTGACAACTACACTAACGGGCATTTTGGGGATTCCCAGTTTTAATTAATACTAAGTGACATCATTTTAAACTAAATTAGACTAACTATATAAGGTTTTAAGTCACCAAATTAAGTCATCCAAGCCATTATTCTAAAATCCCAAAAGAACTCATCCTCTCAAAAAATTCTCTCTCTAAAACTTCAAGGAAGAAGAAGAAGGAAGTTGGAGCTAGGATTTGAAGGAGAAAGGTTTCTACTCAATTATTTGGATATTCATAGCTAAGGTATGGTAGCTCCTCATCCATGGATATAATTCATCCATGGAGTCCCTTCAAAACTCAATTTCAAAGATAGAAATTCCCCAAAAGCTAAGATTTGACTCCAAGTCATGGATTCCTTTCAAAAATGATTCTAATGCTTTAATTACTTTCTATTATGATTGAATTAATAATTTGTTATGGTTTTTTGTTGAAATCCCCCAAGAATCCATGAAATCCCCATATTCTCAATTTATGACTTGTGATGTGGGTGAATTGATGAAAGAAGGATATTATGAGATTATACTTGTAGTAATTGAGTTATTTGAATCACGTTATTATCCATGTCTAATGTAGTAATTCTATATGTGTTGATGGGATATGATATATGGTCCTTTAAGGGCAAAGTATGAGAATTAGGCATGATTATGAGATTCATGTATATGCTTTAAGAACACTTTGAGAGTAAATTGATTATGATTATGATCTTGTTGTGTGTCATTGAAAGTCTATTCTCAGTTACACACCTATGTATGAATAATGACATGTTGTTAAAGGTTTTCTCACAATAGGATGATTCTAACGTTGAAAGGTTATTCTCACATGTTGAATCTAGGAGCTATCTTATGAATTATGTTGGATTGAGTGTCAAGACATTATTCCATGAATATGAACTTCAGTCAAGACTTAATATGAACTCTGTGGGAATTAATGCTTAGCACCGAGTGGATATTGATATGAGATAGAAGCCCACATGCAAGTTGAGGCTGGGTTTCTAGAAGCAATCTCTTGATATGGATGCCCTCGAGTTGAGGTCGGGTGTCTAGTAAGCCCCCGTAGGTCATTTATCTAGTGAATCCACCAAATCTAAGATAATAGTTCTACCTTAGGCAAGTAGGACAACCTATTTTTGGTGTGGGGTAGACACCGGATTCCATGTTAAGCTCGCATGGTGTATGTCGGTTAAGGCTTATTCCCACTATGAAAAGAATACGAATTATGAACTATATCTACTCAAGAAGCTTTACTTAGTATGGGTGAGATTATGGGATCTTATTTATGCATTGCACAAGTATGTTTTGAGGGTATTTATGGTATGTTCCTTTTATGTTATGATGATCTATGTAATGAATGTGCTTATGACTATGTTGTTAAGTATGTTCGATATAAGATCTACTTGTATGATGTATGCTTAACTTGGATTGTTGATATAAGTTGCTTTCCTTGATATGATTGACTAAAGGTGAATGTTCCCTTGTATATGAGAAATAAGTTAAGGATGAGATCAAAAGATGGTACATATGAATGAGGACCTAAAATGACTTGCTTAGCATGGGTGGGATTATGGGGTCTTATCCATGCATAGCACAAGCTTGCCTTGAGGTGACTTATGAAGTGTTTCTCTTATGTTATGTTAAACTAGATTGCATTAATTATGTATATGACTATGTTGTTATCTCTTATGCTTATAGCCTATGTCTTATTATGATGTCTCTTATGCTTATGACTTTTTTTTTCCACTATTCTCAAAATTATGGTTTAACTTAGTAAATTGCATGCATTCGACTAAAATGTCCCTTTTAGCATGTTTCAAGGTTCTAATGCATGGATATCATACTTGGTGCATTTTTTTTTTACGAACCCATATTTTCCTACATTTTCCCCAAGCGTAGGGTCCAGTTCTCAAGGTGGTCCCCATTTTGGCTAAAGCTTGGATTTGCTCATTCCTCCTAGCTTGTTGGTGAGACCTCATGATTCGAGGACAGATGTTTTCACTTAGTAGTTTCATTCTTGTATTTCATTTTTGGACTAAGTTGTATGGGATGTGTCCCTATTTGATTCGAGTATTGTAATAGATGGCTATATTGAGACCAGTCTAGACTTCCGTTTTGCTTTTATGAAAAACTTTTTAAGACTTGAAAGGTGTTTTACTCTTATTGTTCTAATGCTTTATGTTATGATATGCTAAGTGGCTTACATGGTTCCTTTCTGTGTATTATGTGCCTTGTTACATCTAGGGGATACCCCTGGGTCGTGACAAACTTGGTTATCAGAGCACAAGGTTTAGAATGATTCTAAGGTGATGTCTCATAAGCCACGTCTAGTAGAGTCTTGTTCATAGTATGAAGCGCGCCACATTTATGAATGAGAGGCTACAAGATGAGTAGGAAACTACACTTCCTTCATTACTCTTAAGTTGTGCCATAGAGTTTAACTCTATAAAGTCCCTCTTCTAATCATTACCTTGTGTCTTCAGGATATGAATACACGAAGAGCTAACGCTAGAAGAATGGAGGGTGACAATATGAATAAAGAAGCTCATCAAGCTAATCAAGCACTGATTAATCCTTCGGCTATGTCAGATGTGGAGGTTAGGTCGGCTTTTCAAATGTTGGCCCAAGCTATGACGACTCAAGCTCAAGCCATGACGACTCAAGCTCAAGCTGTGATGGCTCAGGCCAATAGAGATGTTGTGACTCGTGAATTCGGCTGCTTCAAGGGTTAGGGAATTTTCTATAATGAACCCTCCCAAATTCCATGGCTACAAAATGGAAGATGATCCTCAAGGATTTATGGAAGAGGCTTATAAAATACTTGCTATTATGGGGGTTACTTCCGTAGAAAAAGTGGAGTGGCTGCTTACCAATTGAATATTATTGCTCAAGTATGGTATAATCAATGGAAGAATAGTAGGCCAGTAGGAGAGGGTCCCATTGAGTGGGAAGTGTTGAAACTAGCATTTCTTGATAGGTTCTTTCCCCGAGAGTTGAGGGAAGCCAAGGTGGAAGAATTCATTAACCTTAGGCAAGGTAGCATAAGTGTTAAGGAGTATGCCTTGAAATTTACCCAACAATCCAAGTATGCTCCATCTATGGTGGCGGATTCAAGGGATGAGATGAGTAGGTTTTTGACGGGTGTGTCCGGCTTGGTAGTAAAAGAATGTCGTTCGACAATGCTCCATCATGATATGGATATCTCACATCTTATGGTGCATGCCCAACAAATTGAGGAATTAAAGCTTAAGGGGAAGAATAGGGAGGTGAAGAGATCTAGGACCGGTGATAGGAACTTCTCCAATGCTAGGTCCAATAAACAAGGTCAACCAAGGTTCAAACAAAGGTTCTCCAACCAAGGTTCCTCTAATGCTTCCCTAAGGGTCAACAGGAATAGGGTGTCTAACCCTAAACCTCAAGGAGGAAATGGAGGCGGTTCTTCTATTGAAAGATCTACATGTGCCAAATGTGGGAAGGAACATGCAGGTAAGTGCCTAGCCGGCACGGATGGTTGCTTTGGGTGTGGAAAGAATGGGCACAAGATGAGAGATTTCTTGATGCTCATGGCTAAAGGGAGAGAGTCCAAGAAAGCTTCTCTTAGTGGTCCGGATCCTAATAATTCAAAGCACAGTCACTTCTATGAACTCCAGTCTAGAAATGACCAAGAAGGCTCTCCGGATGAAGACACCGGTATGTTGATAATTTCCATGTAGATGTAAATGTTTTATTAGATCCCGATGCTACTTATTAGACTTGATGTTATCCTTGGTAGGGTTGGGATGTATGGTTGTTAGACTTCTATTGATTTTAGAACCCGATATGGTTATTAAGAGTTTTTGGTTATGTTGGTTGGGAATACTTGAAAGAAGTGGTACTTGAGGATTTAGTAGGTGTTTTCTCCCAAGGGGGAGATGGTGTACTTAGTAGCAAGGTTGTGGAGTGTCCCGATATCCTCATCTCTTTCTTCTACTCCTATTCTAGCTTGAGACAAAGAGTTCATCTTGGCTTGTATTATGTTTTGGAGTCATGAGTGTTTTATGTGTTTCCATGATTTCCCTATGATATGAATGTTCTAGAGAAATTTAAGTTTAGTAAGAAAAAAAATGAGTTTTTATGATTGACTTTCCTCATGTTGTTGTGCATTGAGTAAGAGTTGCCTAGTTGACTTCATGAGATGAATTGATGAAAATGTTTTAGTATGCTTTTGAGAGAAATTACATATTGGCTCCATGATATTATGTTGAGCATGTTTTTAGTTGGAGAAGGTAGTTCCTCCTATGAATATGAAATGTTGAATTTTCATGCATAATGGGTTGTTAGATGTAGTTCCTACTTCCTTGTGTTGCATTGATTATGTTTGAGATGGAGTTGAAGTTTCCTCCTTTGAATTGTGCATTATTTTGATGTTTCATGCATGATGTGCTGCTAGTCTTGAGTCTTTACTTCCGTAAGGTGTCAAGATCTTCATTCGAGGACGAATGTTCCCAAGGGGGAGATAATGCAACACCCCGGAAACTAGTAGGCTTAACTAGAGCTTGACGTGAGGGTTGGATTCATGAACGTACCTCCCCATGCCTACAAATATAGGGTTTCGTGTTAGAACATCAAGGTACGACCCCCAAGGACCAACCATGGGTCCTTGAGGACCAATCATGGGTCCTTGAGGAGAACCCTTACAAAACTGCATGGCAGTGACCCAAGGAGGTAACCCACACCTCATGGGTCAGCCCACGCCTCGTGGGTGAGGGGTCGTGAGTCAAGCTTACAAAAACAAACCTCAGAACCTCAACCCATGCTTCACCAGCACGGGTCATGGGTCCACCCACGATCCGTTAGTGAGAGTCATGGGTGAGGCCTAAAACTGCTTTTTGGCAACTACACTAACAGGCATTTTGGGGATTCCCAGTTTTAATTAATACTAAGTGACATCATTTTAAACTAAATTAGACTAACTATATAAGGTTTTTAAGTCACCAAATTAAGTCATCCAAGCCATTATTCTAAAATCCCAATAGAACTCATCCTCTCCAAAAATTCTCTCGCTAAAACTTCAAGGAAGAAGAAGAAGGAAGTTGGAGCTAGGGTTTGAAGGATAGAGGTGTCTACTCAATTCTTTGGAGATTCATAGCTAAGGTATGGTAGCTCTTCATCCATGGATAGAATTCATCCATGGAGTCCCTTCAAGAATCAATTTCAAAGATAGAAATTCTCCAAAAGCTAGGGTTTGTCTCCAAGTCAAGGATTCATTTCAAAAACGACTCTAATGCTTTAATTACTTTATACTATGATTGAATTGATGACTTATTATGGTTTTATGTTGAAATCCCCCATGAATCCATGAAATTCCCATATTCTCAATTTATGACTTGTGATGTGGGTGAATTGATAAAAGAACGATATTATGAGATTATGCTTGTAGTAATTGAGTTATTTGAATCATGTTATTATCCATGTCTAGTGTAGTAATTCTAGATGTGTTGATGGGATATAATCTGGTCTTTGAAGGGCAAAGTATGAGAATTAGGCATGATTATGAGATTTATGTATATGCTTTAAAAACACTTTGAGAGTAAAGTGATTATGATTATGATCTTGTTGTGTGTTGTTGAAAGGCTATTCTCAATTACACACCTATGTATGAATAATGACATGTTGTGAAAGGTTTTCTAACAATAGGATGATTCTAAGGTTGAAAGGCTATTCTCACCTATAGAATCTAGGAGTTATCTTATGAATTATGTTGGATTGAGTTTCAAGACATTCTTCCATGAACATAAACTTAATTCAAGACTTAATATGAACTCCGTGGGAATTAATGTTTAGCACTGAGTGGATATTGATATGAGATGGAAGCCCTCACGCAAGTTAAAGCCAGGTTTCTAGGAGTAATCTCTTGAGATGGATGCCCTCACGTGAGTTGAGGCCGGATATCTAGTAACAATCTCCTTGTCCCATAACTACGCGCCTCCGTAGGTCATTTAGCTAGTGGATCCACCTAATCTAAGATAATGGTTCTACCTTAGTCAAGTAGGACAACCTCTTTTCAGTGTGGGGTAGACATCGGATTCCATGTTAAGCTCACATGGTCTATGTCGGTTAAGGCTTATTCCCACAATGCCAAGAATATGAATTATGAACTATGGCTACTCAACAGGCTTTACTTAGTATTGGGTGAGATTATGGGATCTTATTCATGCATTACACAAATATTCTTTGAGGGTAGTTATGGTATGTTCCTCTTATGTTATGATGATCTATGTAATGAATGTGCTTATGACTATTTTGTTAAGTATGTTTGATATGAGGACTACTTGTATGATGTATGCTTAACTTGGATTGTTCCTATAAGTTACTTTCATTAATATGATTGACTAAAGGTGAATGTTTCCTTGTCTATGAGAAATAAGTTAAGGATGAGATCAAAAAATGATAAACATGAATGAGGACCTAAAATGACTTGCTTAGCATGGGTGGGATTATGGGGTCTTATCCATGCATTGCACAAGCTTGCCTTGAGGTGACTTATGAAGTGTTTCTCTTATGTTATATTAAACTAGATTGCATTGATTATATCTATGACTATGTTGTTATCTCTTATGATTATAGCCTATGTCTTATTATGATGTCTCTTATCCTTATGACTTATGTTTTTCCACTATCCTCAAAATGATGGTTTAACTTAGTAAATTGCATGCATACAACGAAAATGTCCATTTTAGCATGTTTCAAGGTTTTTATGCATGGCTATCATACTTAGTGCATATTTTTGTACTAACCCATATTTTCCTACATTTTACCCAAGTGTAGGGTCCGGTTCTCAATATGGTCCCCATTGTGGCTAAAGCTTGGATTTGCTCATTCCTCCTAGCTTGATGGTGGACGGATGTTTTCACTTAGTAGTTTCATTCTTGTATTTCCTTTTCGGACTAAGTTGTATGGGATGTGTCCCTATTTGATTTGAGCATTGTAATATATGGTTATATTGAGAGAAGTCTAGACTTCCGCTTTTCTTTTATGAAAAACTTTTCAAAACTTGAAATGTGTTTACTCTTATTGTTCTAATGTTTTATGTTATGATATGCTAAGTAGCTTACATGGTGCCTTTCGGGGTATTATGTGCCTTGTTATATCTAGGGGGTACCCTTGGGTCATGATAAGTCTAGCGGGCAAGTTGCGGTGTCAAATAGAGAAATAAAGCAAATCCTTGCAAAGACTGTGAACGCCAACAGAACTGATTGGTCTAGAAGGATTGATGTTGCTCTATGGGCCTATCAAACCGCATTCAAGACTCCCATAGGTATGTCCCCTTACCAACTTGTATATGGGAAGTCATGTCATTTGCCTGTAGAGCTAGAGCATAAAGCAATATGGGAGCTAAAGAAGTTGAATTTGGATTGGGGCGCCTCATCCAATCAAAGACTGAATGACATGAATGAGCTTGATTAGTTTCGCCTAAAAGCATATGAAAGTTCAGCCGTGTATAAGGAACAGATGTAGAAGTACCATGATCAGAGGATTGGAAAGCATGAATTTTTTTACGGTGATCTAGTGCTCTTATTCAACTTAAGGTTGCGCTTGTTTCCTCACAAGCTCAAGTCCAAGTGGACCAGGCCATTCAGAGTAACTCAAGTATTTCGACATGGGGCAATTAAGCTCAAGAACAAGGAAGGGACGAGGTTCAAGGTAAACGGACAGAGGATAAAAGTCTACTTAGGGAAGTTTGAGAGTGTACAAGAACTACTAGAGGCTTATTATCTTGATGAAGTCTGAGTAATCAAGGTGTATGTGTCGTGCCGCAACGTTAAATTAAGCATTGCTTGGGAGGCAACCCAAGATGTAAAATCTAGACAACTATAGGTGTTTCTTTTCGATATAGGAGTTTTCTTCTTTCTTTTTGATTTTGTAGCTCTTTAGATAGGTGTTTAATTTTCTGTTTAGTGTTGGCTAGATATAGAATAGGGTCTATGTCTTAAAAGTGTCCAGAAAATATAAAAAGAAAGTCCTAATGGCTGCTACGTGTTCAGGGACGAAAAGGCTATATCTGTAGAAAAAAGTTATGAAGTGATCTATGGTCCCCATCGACGGTCCGTTGGTCAATCCATGGACCGGGATGGCATCCGTAGATCCCAGGTAAGTTTTCTAATTTTTTTCTAAGTGTCTCTATGACCTACGGAACTCATCGATAGACCGTAGGTCGACCCAAGGACCGTCGACGGGGTCTTGTGGGTCCAAGATAGGGTTTTTGTTGACCCGACTCGGACCCTATTAAAATAAATTCTCTTCATTTTAAATCATTTCCCTGCTTCCCTCTTTCTCCCCAACCATTACAAACAGATTAAAATTCTCAAATTTCACCCACTCAACTCCCCCCATAACCTCCATATAATCCTCCCCTTCCATTTCTAATCCATTCTACCCCTATTTCTTCAATTTTCTCTCCCAAAATGCCTCCATTAAGACCAAAACTTTCAAGGTCCGGGTTCAGCGTCAAGTTCAGTCTTAGGAGCATTGTTACTACGTCACACACTCACCATCATTTCTTACTTGTAAGGTAAATCGATTTCTCCTAAACTTTGAATACTTCATTATTCCAAATTGAAGTCATAACGATGAACTTGACCTTGGGTTGTTAAATTACTTGTTCAAATGTTGATTTTTAGTTTAGGAACACCCTTGGAATGATGGTATGTGAGTGTGGAGTTACTGTAACCAAATTATTAGGTTGATAGGTCTACTTGGAAGTTTTGACTTAGGGTTGTTCAATGTTTATGTGTTGAATGTGAAAACAATTGCATGATGACAACCCTACGAATGATGAACTGCCATATATTATGTTGAAATGCATGATTAGGCTTAGTTTGATTGAGTAATTGTTGAAATTGTTGGTTGAATGAAAGTTGAAGTGCATTGCCTGACACAGCACTGATCCACGACATCCACCCACGGACTGTAGGTAGAGGCCCGTTGATCAGTGGAACACACAAATATGGTTAAGTCACGAACCACGATTACAGTTCGTAGTTCAATTGATGGACCGTTCTGCACATCCATGGTTCCATCATTAGAGACCAAAAATTGGGTACTCTGACCTACGGAGGTAATCCATGGGCCGTCGTTCCATCGACTGACCGTAGGTACCCATCGTAGGTCACAAGTTCAGCTACTGCCTGAAAAAAAATTCATTTTTTGTCTAAGTCTGATTCATGTTCTAAAATTATTTCATGGGTCCTTTTGTGTTCTTTGGGTACTAACTAAGCTTCCACAAGTACCATAGCTCTAAAACAAGCTCCAACCTACGCAAGAGGGGGCAAGTCAAAATTTGTTGCCCCTTCTCGACGTCTGATAGATGAAGAAAGTGATCATGATTACGTTTCGGAGACTACCCAAGGCTCCCCAACTGTACCACTGACCACTAGGAGGCGATCCCAACATGTTATCTCATCCAGTGATGAGGTCACAACCTCCAGTCTGAAGAGGGGGCCACATATTCAGGCAAGTCGCAGTCCAGCTCTTGTTCTAGCGGCAGTCCCGCTTCTTCATCTGATGTCGATACTTTAGGAGACATCCTGGTACCTCCCAAAGTTGAGCCTTCCCCTAATGCCGCTGAGCCGAATAGATGGTATGTTGAGGGCCAGTACCAGTTCAATGAAAATGGCACCATGCTCAATGAACACTGGAAGATAGCCAGGACTGTTGTTAAGACGCAGGGTTCTTATAGGCAGCCTCCACACTGTGCCCATTATTAAGGAGCTATTCCAGAGGGACATAAATGAGTGGATGGCATGGGGCCAGGGAACTACGGTGACGAGACAACTCGGGATTTTTATGCTTTCTACACCGCCACTGTCCCAAATTCCATATCCAAAAAGGTCAAGCCACTGGTCCAACCTCAACTTCAGTCCTCACTGGTGCAGAATTTCCCAGTTGACATCTCAGAGGCCACCATTCGCCAGTTCATATATGGCCCAGCCCACACTCTGCCTATTAATATAGAGGAGTATGACTACAAGATGGGGATTTTTTAGAGTGGGTCTTTTCATAAAGATGCTGATCAAAGAGAGACGTTGCTTCGATGGATGGCGCATCATATTGCTGAGGAGGGGGAGCGTACCGAGTGGGTGTGCAAAATGCAACTGCCTATCAGAAAGGCGACTCTGAGTTTCGCTGCAAAGTTCTTCTGGTTGTTGGTCCGTACTAGACTGTCCCCTACTCAGGCGGACAATGTTGTCACTTGGGACCGGGTCATGATGATTATTGCTATTATGGAGAGTTCAGAGCTTGATTTCTCCTACATCTTTATTGATGAGATCTACGAGAGGGCCTTCTGGATCACTACCACTCTGCCCTTCCCGTGTTTGATATTCCATCTCTACAAGGAGTCTTTCGTACCAATTTGGCACTGTGACAGGTTGCTTGAGGTGACCAAGATAGTAGACATCAGCCTCATTCGACATGATGCCAATCTTGCTGCACCACGGAGAGAACCACAGGTTGATGTCCCGCCATTAGGTGCTCATCTTGCTACTGATGTGGAGAAGGTCCAGGCTGATGACTCTATTATTCCATCCCCTACTGATGAACAGATTCCACCCTCTACAGCCACTAGCCAGTCCCTGATCTTATCCCGAGCCACCCCCTCTTCAGGGTCCACTGTCATTCCTCTGGCCAGAGTCCAGAAGTTGGGGACCCATATGGCTACCTTGCTGCAACATATGAGGCCGTGGATGTAGCATTCTGTTGAGGAGCCTAAGGCTAGGATGGAGCAGATGGTGGATCGAAAGATTCAAGAGGTTAATAAGTGCCTAGATGCTTTTGAGTTACGGGTTTTTTATAGGTATGCCCCTGCTATTGATCTCACCACCTTCCAGATGGAGTTGGCTAGCCTCCGTGCCAAAGTTGATGCCCTATTGGCCCCTACTGATATTGTGCCAGAGTCTGCCCCTGCGGTACCGGAGGATGAGGTGGTGATGACTGATCTATTTGGTGATACTATGCCACCATCAGACTCTTCATGTGTTGTTGGGAAGAGCCACCGCTCCGACCACACTTCCGATACTGAGGAGGCTCGACGATTGAGGAAGAAGGAGAACCACCAGTTGGAGGCAGTCTATCATTGATGAGGAGGTGCGACAGCAGCAGGCCTGACACTACACCATTTTAGGACTACGGCCACACTAATTCTGGACAACGCTTGTAAAGTGTTGCCTAAAATATTTTTGGGGACGCTTTCAAAGCGTAGCCCAAGTTTTAACTTTTAGCTACACTTTATATTGGCAACAATTAAACAGTGTACTCTTTAATGGTATAAGCTACACTTTATAAGTGTTGTTACAATATGATATAATTGACAACAACTATTAACATATATGGCAACACTTTTAAAGTGTCCTATTTTTATAATTGTAAAAACAACATATTAGAAGTGTGGCCTTAAAATTTTCACTAAAATATTACATTCCCTCCAACATTTTTAACTCTCCCTCCCATTTTTATTGGCCATTTTTTTTTTCATAAAACATTAATTTTAATAAAATACATAAAACATTTGTGAGAAAAACACGCGTGAGTTCTCTCTTTCTCGGAAGAACTGAGCTGAAGAGTTGAAGAACTGAGCTGAAGAACTGAATAGCTGAAGAAATGAAGTAGAAGAACTAATAACGATAACGATTTCGTCAAGCGTGAGTTCGATTCTCTTCTCCGATAACAATTTTGTCAAGCGCGAGTTCGATTCACTGTTCCGTAAGTACTAAAAATAGTCTTCTTGTTATTGATTGATTTTTTGTTTTGTGTTTAGAAGAGGAGAATAAGAAGGAATTGATTACTTTGGGGTTGTTGGCAAGATGAATTGAAGCTAGAACACGATTTCAGACAGATTTCTAGCTGAAGAGCTCAACAGCTTAAGAACTCTCACTGAAGGACACGATTTACATCATAGTTCTCGCTGAAAATAGGATTTTGTTGGAGTAGGTTTTATCAGCTAACAAAATCTATCTTTGAAAGTCTAAATTTTAGCTTTAGGGTTTTGATATTCTTGTGTTTTTGATACAATTTTTGGGAGTGTAGCTCGTATTTTAGCTTCATCAGTTGATTTTTGGGAGTGTAGCTCGTAATCACTAAATAAGTATAAGTGGGCTGATTCTCCACTTGAGAATTTCTTTTTTATTAGGCATATAAGCCGATTAGGGCTGAAATCGTCCAGAAGTTTGAGTTCATGTAATCGATTTTGAATTCTTACAGTGAATATGCCTTGAGTTCAAACAAGTAGCTAACCAATACATTACATGATAGTTTAGAAGTTTGATTCTTCACTTCATGTAATCGATTTAGAAAAGTGAAGTTTGCTCATACTTAGATGCTTTGTTCCAATATCAAAGGTGTACACCAAAAAAAGTACAGGAATTACTCGATATAACCTAGTACTTATTTATTTTTTTAGTTGAACGACCCTTGGTGGGGTCAGGGGCTTAGCAACACCCCCATGCCTTATCATTAATAACAAAAATAAAAAAATATACAAGGATGGGGACTTAAACCTTACCTCCGATCCTATGGTGAGTCAAGAGTCGACCTACCTAATAAGGTTAGTCAACTCATCCTCATACTATAAAAGTGTAAACCTAGCACTATGCACCTTAAGGAGAGGACTCTTCTCAATACAATTATACTAGGAAAACATAAATAAGGGAGACTCTCCCCTTACAATAAGAGAAGAATTTTAAAAAAAAGACCTATTCTAAAAATGGCATTTGACAGAAACATAGAAAAACATGTTTTAGCTCACAAGCTAGTAGACTGTTTATCAACAAATAAACATCAGTAATCCAAAACAGCCATATGATATCATTATTAGTAGTGTGAGTCTTTTCCATAGTCAAATGAATCACAAGCCTCTGCTTCTAGCTCTAGTGAGTGGTCTGCTTCTAGCTCTAGTGGTGTTGTGCCTTGTTTCTTTCCTTCCTCTTGGAGATAGTCCTTGTTGCCTTTTGATTTCTTGGATTTCCTCCTCATAATCAGTTTGAAAAGTGGCCCCAAAAGTTGTAGTGATCTCATCCTCTTCATCATCATTACCATCAATCTTCATCATACTCATCTTTAGAATTTGGAACCCCATATTCATCATAGTCCTCAACCTCTTCCTTCAGTCCCTGCTGTTTATTTTCAGTTTCCATTTCCTTTTGTTGCCTTTTTTTAATAGCATTTCTTTTTTTTTGCTCAGTCTGGCCTGGGATTTATTGTTACTAGGCTGAGTAGGAGTGTTCCCTGCATCTTTCTGAGGAATCTGACTATGCAGTCCCTCTTTGTCTTGTAGTCTAGCACTGGTTCCAGCATAAGGATTTTCCTTACCTAAGCCCTGTAAACTCTTCCCAATATCAAGCTGGTGGGATGCCTGATGCTTACTTCCATGATGTATAATAGGGACTTGAATCTGGTCTGTACTTTCGCCCTCCTGCAAAACATTAGGCAAATTCCTCCCTTTGGTTTCTCCTTCCTGCATATTAGTTTGTGTGTCTTTCATCCCTCCACCCATCCCTCCAAAAACTCCATCAATAACCTCAACAGTCTCAACAGAAATAACAGTAGGGTTATGGGGTAAGAGGAGCCTTAAATCAATAACAGGTTCCATGTTACTGGAAATTCCTTCATTTTGATTCTTTTGGGAGTGCGGTTCATTTTGACTACTTGTTGAATTAGCTAGCTTACCTGGATCCTGTGATGTTTGATCCTCCTTGGTTACTGTCTTATTGCTGGTATCCAGACCATATAGGTTGTTTGTAACCTGTTCCTGCACATCTAAACTAGTAAAATTGTTGTGAGTAGGAACATTGAGTGTCATACCTACCTGAGCTGGATTTTGCTGATTCTGCATACCTTCTTTATGCTGGAAGTCTCTAGGTTTCCACACAGTCTTAGGGTTGGCCTGTTCTTGATGCTTATTTTGCTTCTTCTTCTGTGTCTGCCACTGATCCCCTTGGTCATGTGATTCCTTCCCCTGCTGCATTTTTGAAGTATCCTTGACTGTGTTATTCACCTGCTGCAGTTCTCTTGTAAGTTGATTGTCCTTCATTTCATTTTCTCCTTTGGTTCTACTTTTTTTTTCTTGCACTTCAATAGCCAGCAAAACAGACCCGCCTTTTAGCATTTCTTCCTTTTTTTTTCCAATCAGCAATCAAAACCTACCATGTGTTCTCCATTTCTCATATGCTTACCCGGTAAGGGCTTTACAAAACCAGTTGAATCAAAATGTGGAGAAGCTGAAAAACTCACAGAACATTCACCACAAAAGGGAAGGATAAAAAATACCTTTTTTCATGTATCACTGATACAACAGTTTTGAAATTCTCTAATACAAGAGTTTCTGAAGTTCATTTTGTATCACTGATACAACAATTCACTTTGTATTTGTTGTTGTATCAATGAAATCACTTCTCTAAAGGAAGAATTGAGAGAAGAAATGCGACATTTATTCACTCAATTGTTGCAAAACAACCCTGGATTGAATTTTCAAGATATACCAGGGTGTGTTGGATCTAACCTTGCTTCACCTGTTGATGCAAGTAGCGCACAAGCTGTAAGAGGCACAAATCTTCCACATTCTTCAGGGTCAGCTCATGATTCGGTTCTTCAAAAGGTATTTTGTATTTCACATTCTCTGTTAATAGTCTGCATATTGTTTTTCTTCTAGTTGAGTTGGTATTCATGGTAAAGAAGTTCTGAACTTATTTTACTATCTTGAATATTTGAAAGTTCAATCTGTACTTTGTTTTTGTCACTCATTGTCTCCTTTCAGCTTCTATACCTAATTTTTTTTATATTTTTAGTTGTATGAGCGTTGTATTGTGTTGAAGGAGGACTCTAGTGATTTTGGGTTGTAGTTGTGTACTTTTTCCCCTGTTGGTTTACTGCTTTGAACTGTGATGGTTGTTGTGAGAGATGATTTTAGTTTTCTTGGTTGGTTTACCTTTTGATTTGTTGTTGGAAGGAGTCTGATCATTATCTTTCCCATTCTGCTGACTGTTATCACACGTAGGGTCTGGATGATCCTTCATCTTGTTTCACTGGTAGGAGTAATAAGAACTTGCCTCCCTGAAATATTATCATTGTTGTCTTGAATTTTCTGCACTTGACCCTGACTTGTAGCATTAATCTGAGACCTGTTTGGAACTTGATGCTTATTCTGAATGTGATGCTGAGGGGTAGCAGGGGTTCTATGGTCTAGACTATGGTCAATCTGAGTGTTCTCATGCCTAGCATGAGACATATTCCCCATTTTGGATACCCCATCCTGTAAATTAGTTGTGTTCTCCTGACACCCTCCTTCCAACCCTCCAATAACTTCAACAGCCTCATCCAAACAATTAACAAGGGGGTTCTGGGGTAGGGGAGTACTTGTAGTTTTATGAATCTTAGAATTAGGGGGAAGAAGAAGAAGAACAATGAAAGTAAGAAGAAGTAATAGAGAATAGGAAGAAGATGAAGTAATCTTTAAACAAGATGAATCTTGCTAGAGTTAAACTCTCTATGCTTTCGTTCTTAATATTTCTTTTATTGAGTTATTACAATATGTACATGTATCTATTTATATACAATAGCTTGTAAGCTTGTAACAAACTAGTAAGGCATAACTAACTTAACTAACAGTTAGTTACTAATCCTAACTAACTTATAATCTTTGCCCATCTTTTAAGTCACTACTATTAACACTCCCCTTCAAGCTTGGAACTGAGAACTTGATGTTGAACCTTGGTCAGTCCTTTGGTTAACATGTCAGCTGGTTGTTCCTTTGTTGGAGTGTACTTGGTACAAATAATCCCTTGTACAAGATTGTTGCTTTACTGTCTGTACACAATTCTATAGGTTTCTGCACCTTAATACCTCCATCATTCATCAAACCTATCATCCAAATAACTTCAGTTGCAGTTATGGCTATACTTCTGTATTCAGCTTCAGCTGAACTTCTACAAACAGTAGATTGTTGGGAGTTGATGGATCAGGTTGAAGAAAAGTATGTTGCCATGCACATACAGTTTCCTATTAAACATAAGACGCCGAGGTGCCAATTATCAAATCCCAACTCTAGAAAGCTAGAAAATAGCCATCCAGTAGGCTCTGGTTGAACCTTAGCACTTATCTCAAATATTAATTTGTGCTGTGAAGTCCACTGTGCTATCTCCAAACACCACTGGGCCACGGAAAACAGCCATTAAAATTGCCCCAGAAACACAAACAATAGTACCTCCAACCTTTGTCTGACCTTCCACAGTAAGAAGTTTCGCTGTTTCCATACTGCATAAACAAAACATATGAATAATGTAGCAAGCCACATCAAATACTCTTTTCAAAAGCCTGTCCCTACTCCCTTGCATTTACATTAATATTTTTTTATACCAAGAAATTTCGGTGGGTCAATGAAGCCAGGTTTTAGAACTCGGTGGGTAATGGATCTACACATCTAGCCTAGCATTTCAACTAAACTAAGGCATAAAAGTTTCTTCACATTATAGATGCCCATCTCATTTTACTAAAATATTCTGCAACAGCACCATGTTCTTTGTGGTCCACTTAAGTGTTACCTTGACAATTGAACAACACCATGTACTCTATGATTGATCATAAAATTATGGTTTTAACTCACACACTGCTAAAAATATTAAAGGACAAAAGAGCACCACAGTAAAGAAAAATGTGACTAAGATTTGGCTTACTGTGAATTTAAGCATATTAAATACATGATTTATTTCACTAACTTATTATTTTATTTTGAATGTGCAGGAAAATGCCGATAATTGAATTTGAATTGTGGCCAGAAGTAAACTCGATCTATTGTAGTGAACGATCAAGAGGTTTTGTACTATTATCATATATGTTTGAATGCATTTGGTTTTGTGGAATTTATTGATAGTAGAGATCTTTAAGCAATCACTTTCTAAGTATTGGTTGTACAAGACATGTTTCTCGAAGTTTATTTGAAATATATAGCTTCGATTTAATTATTAGTTAATTTTGTGCTTTAGGTCACTTATATATTTAATTATGTGATTATTGAATATATGCAAATAAAAAATATTATTCTTAAAAATAAAAAATTGTGGCTACAAAATTCTACACAACATTGCCACACTTCAAAAGTGTTGTTGTAGGACGTCCAATGTTAACTTGTACATAAGAAAAGTTACACTTTATAAGTGTTGCTCTAGATGAGATATAGAAGGCAACACTTTTTAAGTGTGACCAATAACAAAGCAAAGGCAACGCTTTTACGTGTAGTATAATAAGAAAAAAGTGTCGCTAATGCATCACTACAAAGCGTGCCCTTATACCTCTTTGGCTACGCTTTATAAGTGTAGCTGTGATGGCAACATTTAAAAGGTGTTGCCTAATGTCAAAGGTTATGCTTCTTTAGGCCACCCCCTAAAAAGTGTTGCTTAAAGTCTAAAAGTGTTGCCTTTTATCAAAGGCCACACTTTTTGCTAGTTTAGGCAACACTTTACAGGGGTGGCCGTAGGCCTAAAATGGTGTAGTGTGAGAGATAGATGTTGGCCCTGCTTCTTTGAGGAGAACTACCGATGGTGTTCCCATTGTTGGTGAGGGAGCTAGTGATGGCATCCCTAGTGTTGATCCAGCGGGTTTTGGGAAACCGGACCCACCCATTTCTTGATTGGTCTTCGTCGCATTTACGCCACAGGTTTGCTTCACCCTATGCTTTATTTTTTGTTTTGTGCATTGAGGGTGATTGCACCTTATTTTGTTTGGGGTGGGGTAAATGGTTTGTGAGTGATAGGGTGAAGTCTGAGAAACCCAACTCATAATCCTCTCGTGGGGATTTCTTGCCTGCGTTCTTTTCCCCCAAGAGACTGTTTACTTTTTGTTGAACTGGCAGGTTTAGGATTGTATGTGTAGAAGTAAGTATAAGAATGAAATCATGATGGCATAAAGAGCATGAAAATGATACCCATCCAAAAAATTTGAAATCTTAAAATGTGCTAGATCTATAGGCTGAATGAGTTGATTATGTTTGATCTTCATATGACATGATAAGGAGCAGGTATGATAGCATGAATTAAGCTAAAACTTAAACTGGGTAATTCAATAATCCGATAATGAAACAATGTGCCAACTGTGTGTGAGAAAAGTTTGAATGTTCATATAGTATATGCCAATCTAGAACTTACCATGTTGGTCCTGCTAAGATAATCTAGGCTAGAATTTGGGAAATGATCATAGGCCCTTGTTCAAATAAGTCCACTTAAGCCTAAAAGTCAACCAAAAGAAATAAATTCTCCCTTTGATCCAATTGTTTGAGCCTAATGAATACCACTTCTTTCAATACACCTAATCACCTTCCCTAGAAAGATTGTTTTGGCCCCGGTCCCTCCTTAGACATGTGCACCTTAACTTAGGCCAAAAGCCTAAGTTGAGGGTGGCTAATTCAAAAGGTTACCTTAATCTTGACCCTGGTCCGACATCGGATATTGTGCACCTCAACTCATGCAAAATACATAAGTTAAGGGTGGCTATGAGAAAGGAAACCGAAAGAAAAAGGGTATTAAAAGAGTTTTGTGTAAAATAAAGAGAAAGAAAAAGAAACAAGAAGATGAATGACAAAAGTGCTGAAAGAAACAAAGAATGATGAAGTAAAAGAAAAAGAACAAAAAGAAAAATAAGAGCAGTAAAGTCAAAAGTCACATATGTGTTGAAGAGAGTCAAGGGAAAGAGCAGAAAATAAAAAAATGTCAAGAATTGGTTGAGAAAAGAGGTAAAAAGCCAATGTAATGTCAAGGAGGGCATTAAATTCACTAAAAGTACCCAAATGTACCCTACCTGACCCTAAGCGTACGTTACAAGCTAATAAAGTCCTATAGTGATTCTAGTGACTAGTTTGGAGAGTCTATGCAGTGAAAATAAGGGAAACCCTATGGTATTGAGCACTAATTGTACTTGAAGTCACTTTTAAGCGTGAGTGTTGAATGAATCCTTAAACTTGAAATTCATATCTATTGTGTGTGAAAAAATATTTCTTTTGAAGTGAAGTGACTAGTTTGGAGAGTCTATGCAGTGAAAATAAGGGAAACCCTATGGTATTGAGCACTAATTGTACTTGAAGTCACTTTTAAGCGTGAGTGTTGAATGAATCCTTAAACTTGAAATTCATATCTATTGTGTGTGAAAAAATATTTCTTTTGAAGTGAAGGCACTAGTTACATTGTTGGAGAATTGGTACCTTGGTGATTTTGTAAAGTGTATGTTGTGAAGTCTGTTGGTCGATCTATGTCATGTTTTGATCCACATAAGTTAGCTAGTTGAGTCTAGATGAAAATATTTGCACTAAGTGATGGAATTGATTGAGAAAGACATGTGATTGCTTGAGTTTGTATGTTTGCTTCTACATAAGTGTCGTTTAGAGTTTTAGAGTGTCGCTTGAGGAAAAACAACAAGTTTAAGTTGAGGGTGTTGGACACTTCCCTTACGTCCCCAACGTCTCCACAATGTTCTGGGCATAAAGATTTCACGAAAATACGGTTAAAACGATATTGATATGGGTGGGGGAGGTTGAATGATTTTCTTGGGGTAAAACTCGGATTCAGGCACCATTTAGGGGTTATTTTGCTTAAACAATTGCATATTTAGGTACTAGGGTACTTTATAGACTCTGATCTCCTGAAATTCTGTCAAAAACAAGGTTTTTGGGATGAAGGGGCGCCATGATCGCGCCTGAAGTTCGTCCCAGATGAAGGCTGCTCTGGTGGCCTTTATCCCGTTGTAGCGGCCTCCCTCATCCCACTCTGGCGGGATTTAGACCACTGTGGCGGGATTTAGGGGGCAGTGGACCTTGCCACTTACATCCAAAAAATTTAGTTTCCTTAGCCAAACATTGTCTAATCCCAGGGAGTTCTAACGTGCATGTCTCATAATTTTTGCAAGCTTATCTAAAATGGCTGGTATTAACGAGGAGAATTTGTCTTTCGTCTGATTTTCTGATGCTGCCAGTCGAGAAAGGTACTACGACCACCAGAACACCAAGTTCTGCTACGAGTGGGGTTTCCATTTACTGAACCTAGATGAGAAGGCGCCCGCATTTTATGCTCGTCTGATGGAGTTTGACTGGGGGCCACTGACAGAGGCTCCCCCTGCTGCATGCTCCAACTGGGTGAGGGAGTCCTATGCCATCCTCTCTACTGTTCGTTGGTATGAACCTCACCCTACCATCTATATCCGGGGAGTTGATATCCCTCTAAACACACAATTCATAAACGATGAGCTCGAGGTGCCAGAGGTCCCCAACACGGAGTCTGAGGCCAAGCTGAGAGAGATGGACATGGGCTGGTGGAGCCTGCGCGCCGGGACATGGTCTATTGGGCCTCTACGGAGGGCATCACCAGTGCTAACTGGTCACCAGATGCCAAGAGGTGGCTGCAATTGGTTACCAGGACGATCCGCCTATCGGGCAACCGCACCGACATGACATTTTCTCGGACTTTGGTGGTGGTGTGCGCTATACAGGGCATTGGACTAAATGTGGGCGCGCAGATCATCTCAGAATGGAAAGTGTTCTAACGAGGAAAAAAAATGTGTTTTTCCTTCCTGGGTTTGTGACTGCAATGTGCAAGAGAGCGGGGGTGCCACTTTTGGACACCGATGAGGTACTTCCAATAGATCCCCTTTTTCATTCCCTTTTGATTAGGCAGGCTTCCACCTTTGGGAGCAAGAGGAGAAAGACGGACAGGGCCAGAAGCACTCAAGTGACTGCTGAGATGGACGACGAAGGAAGGGAAGATGATGAGGGCGGTGACACTCTCCCTACCCAGTCCCAACCCCCACTATCAGGTGCTCGGGTGGAGGAGGACCTGGCGGCCGTTCGTAGGAGATTGGGACGCTCCTACACTACTGCCACTTCAGTCCTACCTGCTTCTGCTCTCAAGGTTGAGATGCTCCGCCGCCAAATGCGACATGAGAGGAGGAAGAGTATAGAGAGGGATTGTCTGATGGCCCAAATGTGGAAGACCATGAAGACCATCTTTCCTTGTGTTACCCCCCAGAGGGAGGCTCCCTGACTTGAGCTAGGAGAATATGCAGAGTTACCTTGGTTGAATGAGGCCTGCTCTGGTGTGATACCCCCAGAGGATCTAGACTCGAACAGCGATACTTCCCGCTCCCAGGGACATTGATTTGGTTTTCGCCCCTCTTGGGCCTGTAATGAACAATGCTTTAATTTTTCTTTTGTTTTTCCTTACACTTTTTGTAAGCACATGGATGTTAGTTTTTGTTGTTTATAAAAGATAATGTTTAAATGCTAAGGTTTATAACTTACTGTTCTATTGCTGAATACTGGTTGAATTGCAGGGATTAGTCCACGATTCAGGGTCTATATGTGTGACCAAGGAAATACAGGGGAGACAGGGCAGAGATTTTGTCTCGCCCTGTCCCGCCCTAGCGGGAGAAATTCCGCTCTAGAGGTATCTCCCTGGTGGGAAAAGTCCCGCCTCAGCGGCTCTGACGGAAACAGCACCCAAGTCACAATTTCTTGGATTCTTCCCGTTTTTCTAAAATTTTCCCTTGATTCACAGGCTATAACTAAGAAATTAGGACAATCCTCTTAGCTAGGATAGTCATTGTCTACCCCGAGTCAATCCCCACGGTACGCACTCCAGAATCCTTTCACATTAATTCACACCACAGACACGCACATTCCCAGGATATGCCCATATACTAACATAGTTATAGTCGGTCGCAACACCCATCCAGATTTCATTTTACGAATCACATCGTAGCTTATCTAGACCCTTGCACCAAACTTAGTGATGACTCTCTTTCCGACCACAAGCTTACGAAACTCAAACAATTACCACTCGCATAGTTTCGAACAATTAGGCAAGCATTTTGCACACATCGAAGTACGGACAAGTAATATTGTGCACATAATCATATCATAGAATCCAAGCCAATACAACTTCCCCATCAACAGTTAATTCAGACAACAATATGCACACATTCACAGGTTCATGCAACAATTCACATACATCCCAAATTATTAATTAGTTCGTTCCATAGATGACCATTACTGATCATCCATGCACATGTACAGCCTCTACGGACAGATACCAATTGAAACCTTCCCAGTTCTAATTTACCTTGCTTGTGTCCGTTCAGCCGTGACCTCGGCGTCCAGTTTTACTTTGTTAAGATACCAATTGGAATCGGGAGATACCAATTGGACTCAACTCATATCACAAGCGACAATTCGCACGAAAGGAAAGAATAGAGGGAACACTTCCTAGAATGGTTCATAGCTTCTTGAAGATTAGATGTGGACGTCAACACACCAATCTGCAGGAGTCTAGTCCACATTTGCTCTTGTACTGGGAGACCGGTAACCTGGGCTCTGACACCAATTTGTCACGACCCAACCCACCGGGCCGTACGGTCACCGACTACAACACCTAAGTAGGAGAACCCTCAATTCCCAACATTTTAAAATGTGGAAAAATAAGAAAACTAATGAATAAAAGGAATTCATGTAATGTTTTATAAAATAAGAGTTCAAACGACTCAAAGTTAACTTTTAAAGTAATTAACTTCCCCAAGGATATAGTCTAAACAAGTACAAGAGATTCTAAGATTAAAAAGTAGAAAATACAGTACAACTAACACAACTCCCACCACAGGAAAGGAAAAATAAAAGTTGTTGGGGATTGTCTTCGTCTTCACCTATGAAACATCACTGACCCTGCAACTAGACTATGCCAAAAAGGCATAGCAAGAGTAGTATCAGTACAAACCACACGTACTGGTAGGCATCATTGGTCAACCCGATACCCACCGCATAATATAAAAAATCGACTAGCAGTAAATATGCAATGAAACTGCTCATTCCTCCACCTTTACCATTCTCGAATACTAAATAAGTATACTAGTACACCTGACTCTAGCCCCTTGCGCGCTACGTTCTTGAGCATAGCTTAAATATTCTACCACTTAGAGGAGATTCCGAATGTAACCACTACCAACCTGGCCAACCACTCACGACATACCCTTACTTCTTCCACCACACTACTCAACCCTTGACTCCATAGAATGTTCTATCAAGGCTTTGTTAACTGTTTCACCTACTAATCCCCTGCCAGGGTGACCCTAGCTATTTAACCTTTACGATATACCACCACCCCAATTCACACTTTAAGGACACAAACCACTTCTCTAAAGTAAACAAAGTAATACCTGGACTCTCGGTCTCCACTTACCATACCCCTTTCCAACATGGGCTTGACCATACACAGTTCATTCACTAATGAGATGTAACAAGTAAACACCACATAATAAACATACATATACAGAACATACGATACAGTCATCATTTCAGGAACAATGTACAATTCCACATTCTCACAACAAGTAGATATGACAATTCAGTGGTCCTCTCATGGAACCCACCCCCAAACTGTTAGTGTGTCAGAACGTAACACTCAATCCAATGTATGTTAGTGTGTCGGAACATCACACCCGATCCATTGCATGTATATGTATCGGTACGTGACACCCAATCAAATATATGTTAGTGTGTTAGAACATGACATACGATCCAATATATGTTAGTGTGTCAGAACGTGACACCCGATCTAATGCATGTATACATGTCGGTACGTGACACCCGATTCAGTCAGCACAATCACCATCGCGATCACACCGATAATAAAGATACTCATAATCATACAATCAAGTATTAGGTTCATGGCATGCAATTGTACAAATTTAGTCATTTCATTAGGTTTGATCAACAAGGCTTCATTCACATGCATACATGCATTACAATGAAGCAATTACCAACATACATCACGCAAAACATGAAATCAAACCATCACCTACCCTAGTTCAGAGGATTAGGCTTCCTCATATGGTATAGTTATAATGGAACAACTAGAAATACATATACGACTTTCCCTTTTCGGTGCACGAAAGCCTACGCATGAATTATGCCATCAATTAACAGTATACTACGCAGTGAATCATGGATTTAAAACTACTCAATAATAAACCTAGCCTACGTGGGAGCCAAGAAGTCGCAGAAGGATCGTAGCTCCAAGTCCTGGCTTTCGGAAGATGAGGCGGTGGATTTTGACCAGAAATCTGCAAGCTATCCACATCCTAACACTAGAAATATCTCTCTCCTTCCTTCCCAAGACTAGAGCAGCCTTTTGAGGGTTTCTGGGGTGGTCCTCGCCTCTTTTTGGTGTTTTGAAAAAAAGGAGAAAATAAGATTTTGCGTTATTTAAGTTCTGGTCTCGTCTGTCCCACTCTGGCAGGATGATGGACTTAGTTTTCCCCGACATTTTTCCTTTCCTAAATAACGATAGTTCGAGTCGTTACACTAAATGAGTCGAAATCTCTAACTCATCAGACATCCATCGAAGATTATATTTTTATTGATAGTTCACTAGCATTTTTATTTCAAGACATAAAATATGAGGGAAATTTAATCCTAAGTTATACAATGTTTTAATGAGGAATAGAAATGTACTACCCAAAAACTAAGTCATCTATTACATCTAAAGAAGTGATTGGGATATAACTCATACATCACATACAATGTCTGAAAACTGAAATATAGAAAGCAATAAAGGTGTCTCGATCCTCAAAATATGAGGACTCACCAATCCTTGTGTACCAAAAGATCAACTAGTTAGGAGTGTGAGAGGTAGGAGCGTCTGACCCTACATTAATGAAACAATGAAGGCACAAGTGTGCATTAGTACATGGAATGTACTAAGTATGATAGCAATGCCTAAGAGTTATGAAATCATGCTAAAAAGGAATTTACATGACATGCAAAGACCAAGTTAAATCATAAGACAAAAGGGTTAGAAAATATAGATCATAATCATGATCAATGCAATGCAAGCTTAGCATATTTGAAACACTTTGTGAAATGCATTGAATGTAACTTAGTTCATTATTATGGGAAGTTTACCATTAACTAACATAAACCATATGAGTTATAACAAGGAGTTCAGTGTATTGCTCCTACACCAAAAAGAGAGTGGCTGTTATGCCAAGGTAAGGACAATGAACTTCTAGCGTAGGTGGACCACTAGCTAAAGAAAACATCCTATAGTATCACATAGTTTATGGGACATGGGTAAGTAGTCCACTCGGTGCTAAGTAAAACATCCTATGGAATAGTCTTTCATCATATTCTTTATTATCATCCATGGAAAGGTACAATTAAGTAACCAATCCAAGCTATAAACATCATAGAGTATCTCCTTAGACCATGTGTGAGAAAACATTTCACCGCCTATGATCTTTACATATTATCTTTATAAGACCCATAGTCATTAACCTCATGCAAGAAATGTCATACTATTAATGGAAATAGTTTTAAAAGTGTAATCTATAATTATTAATGGCATATCCAAATATCATACTAATCAAGGCCTAATTTTGAAAAATAGCCCAAAATTATTGATGGCAAATCTAGATGTCATTCATGTCATGTGGCCAAGCTCCATGGAACATATAAATACCTTCATCTATAAGCTTACTAAATTCATAATCATTACTTTCATAAAACATGCATAATTTCAAAAAAATCATAGTCCATAAGCTTCAGCATGTGTTCATATTCAAAAATCATGGATCATGTATGGGATCATATGAAATCAACTTAAAAATATGTAATTTCTTCAATTCATGCATAAATAGATAGAAACAATCGATTGAATCATAATTGAAAAGAACTCATTAATATTGAATAAAACCCTAACTTTGAATTGAGAATCCTAACTTGTAAAACTGGAGATTTTGAGAACCCTATGGAGGAAAGGACTACATAGGTGAATACTAACATATCTTGGAGTTCAAAGCCCAATTCCTACGGTGGATTTGAGATCTTGGTTATTTAAACCCTAACTTTCTCTTCCTTAGCCTTAGAGAAAATTTTGAGAAGGAACTTGGAGGCAATTTGGAAATTAGGAGAATGGGTTTAAAGTAGGTAGATCTAGGACTTAAAGTCTTTATATAGGCCTTAGGATTGAGGCAAAAATGACATATTATAGGCTTAAAACAATTAGAAAAAGATCAAAAAGTCCCTAATAAATAACTGCCAGAATTCTCTATTGTTTGGACCTAGGGTGTGTAGGACTTTCTACCCTCAAAATTTCACTAAGTCTTGGACTCACCTGCGAGATCTATCTGCAACTCGTACATATGAAAACAGACTGTTCTGGTGAACCGTAAAAAGGATAATAAAACTTGGTTTTAGAAAATTATTTTCCCTCTTCATATGATTGCCATCTACAGCCCGTAGAAGCTTATAAGGTTCGTAGGTGGTACCCGTAGAACCAGACTGCAGTTCAAAAAAATGGTTTTCTTTCTCTTTCGAAATTCGAGGTGTTACAGATCAAATCTCTTTTTTTGTATGAAAAATAGAATTAAAAAATTGTGTTGACTATGAACCGTTAATCGACAAAGAAGGGAACACAACATATTCAAGTTATTACATTAATTATATGCTTTATTTTATCATACATCGAATAAAATTAGGATTTATATCTTCTTTCCTCATTAATTTTATTTTGAATAGTTGAGTTTATTGTTCTTTTCAAAGTAATTTGAAGAAACAATAGTCGGGATAGAGAAACAACTTAAAGAATGGGTCAAAGATTTAATCTCTCAAAGAGTTCCGTTAATATACATCTAAACTATTTGTATAAAAAAATGGACAAAGATCAAACCTAATAAATTTTTGAATATTTAAAGGACTAAAATCGTAAGTGTGTAGTTAACGGGCCAAAGCTTATAAGTCTTTGAATACTTAAAGGACAAGAACATATGTATAGTTAAGGGACCAAAGCTGATAAGTTTTTGAATAGTTAAAGGACTAAATCCGAAAAAAGTATAGTTAAATGAATCATTTTAAACCTACTTTTATAGTTAAGGGGATATTTTTGGCATTTTCTCTATATTTGACTCTGGTCAATTCATAATCAAAAAAATCACTAATTCAACTTAGACGTCCAAATGACTTCAAAGCCCCTTCGGACCCATCCAAGCTATCCAACTAAGTCTGAAAACACCATATATATGGCCCTATAGGATCTGTCACACCTTGCTTTTGAACTCACTAACCCCAAATGTTGACATTGGTCAACTATTAGGGTGTGTTTGGTATGGAGGAAAACATTTTCTGGAAAATATTTTCTTATTTTTCCATGTTTGGTTGGTTTAAAATATTTTCCAAATCAACTCATTTTCCTCAAAATTAAGGAAAATGACTTCCCTTCCAAAATTAAGGAAAATATTTTCCAAATCAACTCATTTTC